>NW_028120437.1:0-68553 GCF_965178545.1 Coloeus monedula
CCCGATCCATCCTGGGGCCGGTTCCGCCCCCTCCACTCTCGGT
Organism: Coloeus monedula; assembly: GCF_965178545.1. NCBI lineage: Eukaryota > Metazoa > Chordata > Aves > Passeriformes > Corvidae > Coloeus > Coloeus monedula. Next base: position 44 of record NW_028120437.1, read on the forward strand.
CCCTGCGCGGGATCCCCCAAAGTCCCTTCCCACTGTTCCCCAATAAACGGGACCGGGGCGAACTGGGAAGCCTTCCTGGGAACACTGGGAGCAGCCGGGCAGGGGCAGAGTGACAGCGGGGCTGGGGGGGACACACGACCCCCCAAAATCAGTTCCGTGCCGCAGCGTGTTGTGCACAATTTCTATGCTGATAAGAGAAGGGGGTGCTTTTGGAACGTGTTCCTTCCTGACACGTCTGTCTGTGGGGGCTTTAGGTGCTTGCACTCAGGGATAGAGAAGGTGTGTGAAAGTGACTGGGCTGCGAGAATCCTGTTGCACAGGGAAGAGGGAAGGTCAGCAAATGTCTCCTGTCCTGGCACATGTCTCAGTCTGAAGTGCAGCTGGAGATGCTTCACTTCCGCCAAGGACTCTGCCACCTGGAGAGAAGGATGCGCTCTATGGAGCTGAGAAAGAAAGTGCGTAGCACTAGCTTGTTTCCTCTAGTTCCTAGACAGCAAAGGGGCTAGGAAAGGCAGCACTGGCTTTTTGTTCTAGGACTTTTTCTTGACAAGCAGCTGCTGGATGTTTGGAAGGGGGTTGGGGATATGCAAAAATGAGAGGGTAAGATGGTACATTGAGCTTGAGAGCAAAAGCATATCTTCAGGGATTTGGATGCATTTCAGAGGCTGGGAGTTCCATGCTGAGCAGCTGATGGCACAGAAAAGGTTCTAAAGAAAGAGGCCGTGCTGGAATTGCCTTTTCTTTTGCAGCCTAGGAACTGCACAGCCAACAGCAAAAACGATTCCTCCTCCCTCCCTGCAACATGCAGGATCCCATTCCTTTCTGTCTCCAAGAGGCAGGATGCACAGCCGAGCTCTTCCACCGACTGCTCGCACACGACTGGGGCCGCGCCAGCCAAGCGCTTGGCTTTTTCCTGGCCACTGTCAGCGCTCATGGAAACAAGCACACGATAGCGCTGCCCACTTGCAGGAGAAGGAATCACTGCGAGGCCAGCTCGAAAGCACCCCAAGGGCAGAGGCAACTGGGAAACTTCCCTGCTCTCAAATCAACGGTGTCAGGACAAAAAGATTTCCCTCATCTTCCCCTTGCAAGTGCAGCCTCTTCTTTGCACCCACACGCCAAGAGCAAGATGAACTCCTTTGCCCTAAGAAATCTTTTCCCTCATGCAGAGTCCCGCCACCAACTTGAAGCCATCTGGCAAAAGCAGAGCTCACAAAAGGGCCAGCTGAGAAAGCTCTTGCTGCCTACAACTTCAAGTGCAGCTCTCAAAGCAGCAGCACACATGCTGCTCTGGGCACTTTCCTTCTCAGCTCTGGGCACCATCCTAAGCCTTCCCTCTCCCAGAGTCAGGATCCAAAGGCAACGGCACCAGGGACTGCTCACACACGAAAGGCAGCAGGACAAAAGAGCTTGGCCTTTGTATTCCCGCTGACAGCTCAACAGCTCTAAGCCAGAGAAGTGCCTGGTGGGAAGAGCCTTTAGAATCACTCCGAGCACCTCATGACAAGGAGCTGCAGCGTGTGGGGATGAATCTCCAGCAGCCTCCTGCCCCAGGGTGTCCCCCGGGAGCAGCCATGCGCCAGGCCGTGACTGCCAGCTGCACAGCCAAAGGAGCCGGTGTTCCACACCACGGCTGTGCCTGGGACAGAGACACGAGTGGCCACAGAAGTGGCCATGGCACTGTCCGCACGCTGTCCCTGCTGCTTCTCGCCCAGCCGCTGGTGGGGCACCAACTCCCAGCCACGCACTCCTAAAGCCACGGGCCCACTGGGACACTGCGGGGGCTGGTGGAAGCCAGCGGCCATTGTGACACAGCGGGGCTGCACAGAAGGCACGGTGCTTTGTGACCCGTGGCTCCCAGGAGAGCCTTTGTGATGCTGGGGACCTACCCGGAAGCCTGGCTCCACTGTGACACCAGCACAGAAGCTCGGGGAGCCCTGGAGACCGTGGGGATGCTGGGGAAGCTGACGGAAGCCTGGGCACCACAGTGACGCTATGGAAGCTGGTGGAACCGAGGGGCCACCGTGACACTCTGGGGCCTTTTGGAAGCAACGAGACCCTGGTGGGAAGCCACGGGATGATTAATGCTGGCAGGAACCTGCTCCAGGTGGGCTCCTCTCTCCCAGCTTCCACAGGTGCTGCTAGGATGCCACTGCGGCACTGGCTTGTCACGGGCTCACGGCTTCCTTTGGGAATGGCTCTGCTGCAGGATGGCATGCTGCAGAGAATGCAGGTAGATTTTGTGCTCCCTCCTGGCATGCAGGTGGACAAGCAAGCCTGATCCAGCCCCCCCTCAGCCCATGTCCGGCTGTGTCATTGGGGCGGGGCAACTTTGGGAGCAGCCCCAGCCCTGCTGCACAAATCCACAGAGAGCTGGGATTTTTCCAAGTCTCGTGTCTCCGTTGTGCCGTATTCCCAAAGAAGCAGCAGCCCCTCCCGATGAACACGGCGAGTTACGCGGATGCTTGTCAGCTCCACTGCCTGCCTAGAAATCTGGAAACTGCTTCTAAATGCTGCTCCCTTCAGCTCTTGGGCACCGGCTGACACAGAGCTGGGAAACAAATCCCCTGGCTGCTGGCTGACAAGGTGAGTTCCGCCAGAGTCAGAGCTCCGTGGGAAATCTCTATCCACGCCTCTCCTTTGAATAGATCCGCACACGCGGTGCGCAGGGACGTGTCCTGTATGGAAAGGAAGGAGTGTGCCAGCACCGTGACTGACACTTTCCCTCTCCGTGTGCGTTGCAGAGCCACGGGTACACAGACGTGATGGAAACCCTCGCACAGCCAGAGCCTTCTGTCCCTGCAGAACGGAGCGCGGCGGGTGGGGGCGGTTGGTGGGCAGCGAGTCCCGGACAGCGGGCGAGATCCGGCTCCACAGCTGCCAGGCCCCGTTAAGGCTTAATGCCGCCTCCTCGGCAACAGGAAAGGCCTTCAGCCTCGTCCCTGCCCAGAGGAGCAGCGCTGGCCTGGCTGCACAGCTCATTTTCCCCACAGGTCACAGGAGATGAGATGACAATGCTTGCAAACCCCGAGTGCGAGCCACAGCTCTGGGTGCTCACCATGAACCTCGGCTCTGCGAGCGCTGTCTGCCCCAGGCTCCAGGGGATGCAGTGGGAGCCCGGCTGGGCTCTGCCCTGGGACCATCCTCCAGGGACAGCTGCACACAGGGAGCATTTGGTTGCCACAAAGAGCCAGGCCATGGCTGCAGGGAGCTGCTCCAGGTGCGGCCTGCACTGCTGTGTGCTGCGCTCTGGGGCTGCTGCTCCTCGCAGAGGGGACTGCACTGGGGTGCCAGAGGAGACAGAGAAGCTCCATCTTAAGCCTAAGTGGGCTGGATGGCCGGACTGGGAAGAGTGGCGAGAGTCAAGGGCATTCACAGAGCTCATCCTGCTCTGTGAAGAACGAGGAAAAGGGAGTGGGAACCCAGCAGTGAGCAGAGCTGAGGCCTGGAGAGCAGCTCTGAATGACACCCAAATCTCACCAGACCTCTGAGACATTGCTGTTCTTCAGCCAGTGACAACATGAGTCCCTAAACCTGGGGCTCACTCTTCCTCGTGGCCAGGGGCATCAAGGAAGGCTACAGTGCAATGGGGACTGCAGTGAGCTGGGAACTCACTGGGGGAAAGAGGGAGCACTTGTGGAGCAAAAGGCAGGTGGGGGAGAGAACTGTTCAGAGAAGGGCTGAGCTTCAGCTTGAGCAAGCTGAAAACTGTCATTGGGGGTCATCCCAGACTGATTTCATTTCAGAAGTTACTGAACAAGTTTGTTATTGGGGGGTGTCATATTTTCCCCTGGAGGTGCACGCTCTGCAAACTTGAGCTGCACTGCCGAGCTGCTCAAGCACGTCTCTGCTGCAGGTCACGGCGTGTCTTCTTTGGCTTCTCGTGGCCCCGGGGCTGAGCCGCAGCAGAGCCCTGGCGGAGCCCAGAGCAGCCTCAGCATATCCACAGAGCCCGGCTGCAAGGAGACAAAGCAGAAAGCGCCCGTCAGCTGAAGGCTCCCGTCCCCCTTGTCCCAGCCGCCCGCGGTGCCCAGGCCGTGCTGGCCGTGCTCAGAGCGCTGCCCAGAGCTGCCCAGCATTGCTGCCTCCGGCAGGAGAGCAGGAGGGCAGGACACGTGCCCAGCCTGCAGCCGGCCGTGGCACAGCCACCTCCTCAGCCGCTGCCCAGAGCGGGATGCTGCTGCACTCGCTGCCGTCTCCCAAAAGCCCTTATCCCAGCCGTGCCAAGAGGACGGGCACCCACCTCACGCCTCCCGCCGCCAGAAGAAAAGCTGCTCCCAAACGCTGTCCTCAGCCTTCTCCAAGGGCACGTCCCACCCCCGCCGCAGCTGCTCCCGAGCACTTCGCCATCCGGACCCGACAGCACCTAGAACGCTTCCTTTGGAAAAACAAACCATAAATCAATGAAAAGAGATTACAGACAAAAAGGGGAAACAAGGAAAAAGGTAAAAAAATCTTCTCTCTGCTGGGGCCTTGAGGAAGGCCCAAGCCCGCCATGCGAGGGAAAAACCCACCCACGGGCCAGGGCAGCCCACGCTTTCTCCCTTCCCCCTGCACTGCCCCCAAAAGTCATGCTGAGCCCAAAGCCAACAAGGGCAGTGGAGCAGCCCAAGCCCTTCCTTGCCTGCAGAGCAAAGCAGCCCATGCACAGCTTCTGGTGTCCAACCTCTGCTCCCACCATGGGGCTTGCTTTGTGTCGGGCTGGCTGCCCCAGCCCCAGCACGGGGCACGGTGGGTGCTGGGGGCTGTTGGCAGGGCCAGGAGCAGACTCCCAGTTCAAAAGCAGCCCAGCCTATCCCCCCAGCCCTGCCAAAAAGCAGCTTGGCAGCCGACTGAAGAATTGGTTGCATCCGCCCCAGCAAAGGGGGGAACCTTTGCTTGCCGGCCAGGCTGTGCAATGCCCACATCTGGGAGCATCCCCCTGCGTGTGGACTCATCTGCAAATTCGCTGTGGAGCCTGGCTTTGGAGAAGGTGCCACAACTGAAGTCCATCATCTTCAGCTTGCCAGGTGCAGGAAGAGCTTGTCATCCTTGATGTCACCCTCCATGTCTCCAGCAGCAGCAGCCGCACCTGGCACAGCTTCTCCAGGGCCTCCTTCTTCCCTGGGGCTGGAGCAGGCTGTCAGTGCTCTGCCCAGGGCCCCGGCTGTCGCTGAAGCAGGACAAGCAAAAGCAGCTGCCATGGCGGCCACCAGTGCTGGGAAGAGCAGCTCAGCTCCAGCAGCAGGGCTGCGCGTGCCCAGCTGAGGAGCCCTGCGCAGCGATTCAGGCAGGACAAAAACTCTGCCTTTCTTTGCTGCTTCTTGCCAAGGCGCGTGTGCAGCTGGAACTCACCGGCTCCCTGGCTCAAAGCGTGCGTGTGGCTCTCTCCCTTCTCCTATGGCACGCGAATATCCTGCATCCAAGGAGCACAGGACAGGTCTTCTAATGAGGGCCTTTCCGAGGAGAGCACGGATAGACACCGTCCGATGAGATCCTGGCACTCTGCGCAGAGAAAGCAGAAAGCACCAGTCAGTTGCAGAAGGCTCCTGTCCGCTTTGCCCCACTCTTGCCATGGCCAGGCCGTGCTGCGTGTGCTCAGGGCTGTGCCTAAACTTTGCCATCAATTCTTTCTTTTGGAGGAGAGCGGGACATTGCCACCTCCTCAGCAGCTGCCAGTGTGGGATGCTCCTGAGCCCGCTGCTGTCTCCCAGCACTGCTATTCCCCCCGTGCTGCAGAGACGAGGATCCACCTGGAGAGAGCCGTCGTGGGAGCGAGAGCCGGCCCCAGGTGCTGTTCCAGCCCCTCCTGAAAGGGTGCTCCCCGCAGACCATCTGGTGCAGCACGATGCCCAGGGACCAGACGGTCGCTGCCTCGCCGTGGTACCAGCCCAGGTGCGTCCATTCCGGGGGGCTGTAGGACGGTGTTCCTATGGAATAGAGATGGAGTTCTTCAGGGGGACGCTGCCTGCTCCCAGAGCCTCGCCCCAGCATCCCCGGGCATGCGGGGGCCGCACCAGCGGCACGCGGCGTGACCCGCTGCCCTCTCGCCAGCACCTGGGGCTTGTGTACAAACTGGGGGTTGGAAAAGAAGCCGCTGGTGTCGTAAGAGGGCAGCGGAAGCCCTGGCAAGGCCCGAGCATTCCATGCAAAGGAAAAACCCACTTGGTGCTGGGGAAAAACCACGCTTTCATCCTCCCTGCCTGCACTGCCCCAGAAACCATTCTTAAGGCAAGGCAAGCACGGGCAGCAGAGCAGGCCGAGCCCTGTCTCGCCTGCACACCAAACGGGCTGGAGCACAGGTTCTGGCCCCCCCTCTCTGCTACCCCCACCCACGGGTGTTTCTGTGGCGCTGGCTGCCCCAGCCCCAGCGCCAGTCCTGGGCAGAGGGGCTGGCAAAGGCTGCCAGCAGGGCTGGAAGATGGCCCCTCAGCCAGCGCCGCTCAAAAGCAGCAAGGCTGAAGACTCCGGCTGCCATGACTGGCAGCAAAAGGGAGAATCCCCCCTGCCACAGCCGGCTTGGGCTGTGAGCTGTTGGGCTGTGAGATGCCGCTACCAGGAGCCTCCCCCTGCGTGGGCTCACCTGCAAAGCTGGTGTAGGCTGCGGCTTGCAGGTAGGTGCCACAGCCAAAGTCGATGAGTTTGGCCTGCCCGGTGGCCAGGTCAACCAGGATGTTCTCTGGTTTGATGTCCCGGTGCAGGACCCCGCAGCTGGTGCAGTGCCGCACGGCCTCCAGCACCTGGCGGAACAGGTGCCGCGCCACCTCCTCGCACAGGAAGCCCCGTGCCCGAATGAAATGAAGGAGGTCCTGAGACCGCTCCGGGCGCTCCAGCACCATCACCACGTTTTTGGGGAGCTCCAGCCACTCGTGGAGCTGGACGATGCCAGGGAAGCCAGCGGACACCTTAGCCAGTAGCACGATCTCCAGTGGTGCTCGGGTGCCGTCGGGCTGTGGGAGGAGCACGATGCCGTCAGCGGGGCCCATGCCGTGCCGGGGCTCGGCAAGCCCTCAGCCAGCCGGGGACGCTCTGCGCGCTCCGCTGGCCCCACGGCCGCTCTCCCTCGAGGCGTTCTGGCGGCTTCCACCCTGCCGGGCCTCGGCTCATCCCCGCCCGTCGCGCCCCGGCTTCTCCCGCTGCCCCTCGCTCACTCACCAGCTGGCCCCAATGGTGGATGCGGTTCCGTGGCACACGTTTGACGGCCACCTGCAAGGTAAGGGGAGCAGCGGGCTGAGCTCGCCGCCCGCCGTGCCGAGCCCCATGCTCCTTCTCCTCCTCCTTTGCCCCCCGCCTCCTGCGCCCGCCGCCCCCGCCACTCACCGGGGCGCCGTCCGAGAGCCGCGTCGCCGCGAAGACGCTGCCGAAGCCGCCGCGCCCCAGCAGCGAACCCAGCCGGTAGCGCTCCTTCAGGCCCTGCTGCGCCTTCCCTGCCGGCGAGACGCGGCCGTCAGCGCTCGGCCCGGGGCCAGGAACGGCCCCCGAGCGCCGCTCAACCGCCCCGGGCCGGCCATCCCCACATGTTGCCTCTTTTGAAGCGGACCCCGGCGGCTCGGGGCCGGCGGCCGCGCTCAAGAGCGGCGGACTTCGGAGCGGGGAAGACGCTGCGGAGGCGGCGGGAGCGGCCGCGCCGCCTGTGTCCCCGGCGGGCCCCGGGAGGAGCCGAGGCCGGGGCCGGGGCCGGGGCCGGGGCCGGGGCCGGGGTCGGGGTGGGGGTCGGGGTCGGGCCAGCCGGAGCCAGGGGCTGGCGATGGTGCCCAGGAGCCAGGCGCTGATGGCCGCCCAGCAGCGCCACAGCCAGGACGGCGAGAGCCGGGCGGAGGCGGGACCGCGGCGGGACGCCCGGGGGCGGGGAGGGGGCAGCCCCGCCCGGGGCCGGGGGCGGGCCGGGGGCATGGCCCGGCCCGGCGTGGGGAGAGGGAGGCCGCGGGAGGGGGGGTTGGGGAACGAAAGGGAGAGCGGGACAGGGCGCGAGACACTGGGAGAGGGAGAGGAGGAGCAGGAGAAGGGACGCAGAGGGTTCGTGGACTCGCTGCTCTTGTGCTGCTCTTGTGCTGCTGCCGCTGCTGCCGCTGCTGCCGCTGCTGCCGCTGCTGCCGCTGCTGCCGCTGAAGCGCTGGGAGCGTTTGTCCGCGTGTCCGTGTGTCCGGTGCCCGTTTGTCCGTTTCCCCCCGCGCGCCCCACGGCCGAGCCCCGCGCGGCCCGGGGCAGCACGGGCCGCTCCGCTCCGGGGCCGAGGCGGAGTCCCGGAGCATCTCTTCCTCCCGCAGCCACAGCAAACCCGCTCGGCCTTTGGGAGCATTTTTGCACACGTTTCCCTTTGAAGGGCTCCTCTCTACCGCCATTTCCAAGGAGTCTCCCTGGGGTTTTGGCACCTGCAGCGACAGGGTAGCGATTGGGCTTCAAACTGCAAGAAAGACATGGAGGGGCTGGAGCGCGTCCAGAGATGGGAATGGAGGCTGGGAAGGGTCTGGAGGACTTCTGAGGGGCAGCTGAGGGATGTGAGGGGGCTGAGCCTGGAGGAAAGGAGGCTCAGGGGGGAGCTGGCTCTCTCCAAGTCCCTGACAGGAGAGGGCAGCCAGGAGGGCTGGGGCTCTGCTGCCAAGGGAAAGGACGAGAGGAAATGGCCTCGGGGGAACCTTTGGGGTGGATGGTGGGGAAATTCTCAATCTCCATGTCTCGACAGAGCGGGAGGGGGGGAGGGGTGGGGCGCGACCTGGGGACACGGGGGTGGTGACGGTGGGCTGGGGACACGGGAAAGGGCACGGGAAAGGGCACGGGAAGCCAAAGCCCCGCTGAGCGCTGGCGCTGGGCTGGCACGGGCTGAGCCGGCAGCAGGGCCCCACAGGCCTGAGGGACTCGCCCTGACGCCCGGGGAGTATTGATCCTGGTCTCTAAAAAATGAGACTCAATAAAATATCATTAAAAGATGCCTCCTTCTCCTCCTCCTCCTCCCCCATCCCTTCTCCTGCTCCCCCCGGGCCCAGCGCCCACCCTTGGCCCCCCGTTTGCCCAGCGCGGTCGCATCCCGCGGGAGGAGCAGGGATGGAGTCGGGGCAGGTCGGGCTGGGGCAGGGCTGGGCTGTGGGCCCGGCCTGGGAGCCCCCCACGCGCCCCCTCCTCAAATTCCCCTGGCGGGGGGCGCTGGGGGCGAGGGGGGGCGCAGGTGGGGTCCGGGTGGGGAGCGCTGGGCGCTGCGGGTCTGCCTGGCAACTGGTGAGTCACCAGCGCCGCGCGCTCTGATTGGCTGAAGGTTGTTCAGCGCCTTCTCTGATTCTCTGACACTCGCGGGGAATTTTGGTTGGTCCTTGGGGGCTGTGGGGCGGCTTAGGGGGGGGTCTCTGCGCCTTTGGGGTTCGCTGGGTGCCGATTTGGGGTTGAGGTGCCTCCCAAGGACCCCCCGGGGGGGGGGGGGGCGACACAGGGGTGACACACGGGGGTCCCCATTCCCGATCCATCCTGGGGCCGGTTCCGCCCCCTCCACTCTCGGTCCCTGCGCGGGATCCCCCAAAGTCCCTTCCCACTGTTCCCCAATAAACGGGACCGGGGCGAACTGGGAAGCCTTCCTGGGAACACTGGGAGCAGCCGGGCAGGGGCAGAGTGACAGCGGGGCTGGGGGGGACACACGACCCCCCAAAATCAGTTCCGTGCCGCAGCGTGTTGTGCACAATTTCTATGCTGATAAGAGAAGGGGGTGCTTTTGGAACGTGTTCCTTCCTGACACGTCTGTCTGTGGGGGCTTTAGGTGCTTGCACTCAGGGATAGAGAAGGTGTGTGAAAGTGACTGGGCTGCGAGAATCCTGTTGCACAGGGAAGAGGGAAGGTCAGCAAATGTCTCCTGTCCTGGCACATGTCTCAGTCTGAAGTGCAGCTGGAGATGCTTCACTTCCGCCAAGGACTCTGCCACCTGGAGAGAAGGATGCGCTCTATGGAGCTGAGAAAGAAAGTGCGTAGCACTAGCTTGTTTCCTCTAGTTCCTAGACAGCAAAGGGGCTAGGAAAGGCAGCACTGGCTTTTTGTTCTAGGACTTTTTCTTGACAAGCAGCTGCTGGATGTTTGGAAGGGGGTTGGGGATATGCAAAAATGAGAGGGTAAGATGGTACATTGAGCTTGAGAGCAAAAGCATATCTTCAGGGATTTGGATGCATTTCAGAGGCTGGGAGTTCCATGCTGAGCAGCTGATGGCACAGAAAAGGTTCTAAAGAAAGAGGCCGTGCTGGAATTGCCTTTTCTTTTGCAGCCTAGGAACTGCACAGCCAACAGCAAAAACGATTCCTCCTCCCTCCCTGCAACATGCAGGATCCCATTCCTTTCTGTCTCCAAGAGGCAGGATGCACAGCCGAGCTCTTCCACCCACTGCTCGCACACGACTGGGGCCGCGCCAGCCAAGCGCTTGGCTTTTTCCTGGCCACTGTCAGCGCTCATGGAAACAAGCACACGATAGCGCTGCCCACTTGCAGGAGAAGGAATCACTGCGAGGCCAGCTCGAAAGCACCCCAAGGGCAGAGGCAACTGGGAAACTTCCCTGCTCTCAAATCAACGGTGTCAGGACAAAAAGATTTCCCTCATCTTCCCCTTGCAAGTGCAGCCTCTTCTTTGCACCCACACGCCAAGAGCAAGATGAACTCCTTTGCCCTAAGAAATCTTTTCCCTCATGCAGAGTCCCGCCACCAACTTGAAGCCATCTGGCAAAAGCAGAGCTCACAAAAGGGCCAGCTGAGAAAGCTCTTGCTGCCTACAACTTCAAGTGCAGCTCTCAAAGCAGCAGCACACATGCTGCTCTGGGCACTTTCCTTCTCAGCTCTGGGCACCATCCTAAGCCTTCCCTCTCCCAGAGTCAGGATCCAAAGGCAACGGCACCAGGGACTGCTCACACACGAAAGGCAGCAGGACAAAAGAGCTTGGCCTTTGTATTCCCGCTGACAGCTCAACAGCTCTAAGCCAGAGAAGTGCCTGGTGGGAAGAGCCTTTAGAATCACTCCGAGCACCTCATGACAAGGAGCTGCAGCGTGTGGGGATGAATCTCCAGCAGCCTCCTGCCCCAGGGTGTCCCCCGGGAGCAGCCATGCGCCAGGCCGTGACTGCCAGCTGCACAGCCAAAGGAGCCGGTGTTCCACACCACGGCTGTGCCTGGGACAGAGACACGAGTGGCCACAGAAGTGGCCATGGCACTGTCCGCACGCTGTCCCTGCTGCTTCTCGCCCAGCCGCTGGTGGGGCACCAACTCCCAGCCACGCACTCCTAAAGCCACGGGCCCACTGGGACACTGCGGGGGCTGGTGGAAGCCAGCGGCCATTGTGACACAGCGGGGCTGCACAGAAGGCACGGTGCTTTGTGACCCGTGGCTCCCAGGAGAGCCTTTGTGATGCTGGGGACCTACCCGGAAGCCTGGCTCCACTGTGACACCAGCACAGAAGCTCGGGGAGCCCTGGAGACCGTGGGGATGCTGGGGAAGCTGACGGAAGCCTGGGCACCACAGTGACGCTATGGAAGCTGGTGGAACCGAGGGGCCACCGTGACACTCTGGGGCCTTTTGGAAGCAACGAGACCCTGGTGGGAAGCCACGGGATGATTAATGCTGGCAGGAACCTGCTCCAGGTGGGCTCCTCTCTCCCAGCTTCCACAGGTGCTGCTAGGATGCCACTGCGGCACTGGCTTGTCACGGGCTCACGGCTTCCTTTGGGAATGGCTCTGCTGCAGGATGGCATGCTGCAGAGAATGCAGGTAGATTTTGTGCTCCCTCCTGGCATGCAGGTGGACAAGCAAGCCTGATCCAGCCCCCCCTCAGCCCATGTCCGGCTGTGTCATTGGGGCGGGGCAACTTTGGGAGCAGCCCCAGCCCTGCTGCACAAATCCACAGAGAGCTGGGATTTTTCCAAGTCTCGTGTCTCCGTTGTGCCGTATTCCCAAAGAAGCAGCAGCCCCTCCCGATGAACACGGCGAGTTACGCGGATGCTTGTCAGCTCCACTGCCTGCCTAGAAATCTGGAAACTGCTTCTAAATGCTGCTCCCTTCAGCTCTTGGGCACCGGCTGACACAGAGCTGGGAAACAAATCCCCTGGCTGCTGGCTGACAAGGTGAGTTCCGCCAGAGTCAGAGCTCCGTGGGAAATCTCTATCCACGCCTCTCCTTTGAATAGATCCGCACACGCGGTGCGCAGGGACGTGTCCTGTATGGAAAGGAAGGAGTGTGCCAGCACCGTGACTGACACTTTCCCTCTCCGTGTGCGTTGCAGAGCCACGGGTACACAGACGTGATGGAAACCCTCGCACAGCCAGAGCCTTCTGTCCCTGCAGAACGGAGCGCGGCGGGTGGGGGCGGTTGGTGGGCAGCGAGTCCCGGACAGCGGGCGAGATCCGGCTCCACAGCTGCCAGGCCCCGTTAAGGCTTAATGCCGCCTCCTCGGCAACAGGAAAGGCCTTCAGCCTCGTCCCTGCCCAGAGGAGCAGCGCTGGCCTGGCTGCACAGCTCATTTTCCCCACAGGTCACAGGAGATGAGATGACAATGCTTGCAAACCCCGAGTGCGAGCCACAGCTCTGGGTGCTCACCATGAACCTCGGCTCTGCGAGCGCTGTCTGCCCCAGGCTCCAGGGGATGCAGTGGGAGCCCGGCTGGGCTCTGCCCTGGGACCATCCTCCAGGGACAGCTGCACACAGGGAGCATTTGGTTGCCACAAAGAGCCAGGCCATGGCTGCAGGGAGCTGCTCCAGGTGCGGCCTGCACTGCTGTGTGCTGCGCTCTGGGGCTGCTGCTCCTCGCAGAGGGGACTGCGCTGGGGTGCCAGAGGAGACAGAGAAGCTCCATCTTAAGCCTAAGTGGGCTGGATGGCCGGACTGGGAAGAGTGGCGAGAGTCAAGGGCATTCACAGAGCTCATCCTGCTCTGTGAAGAACGAGGAAAAGGGAGTGGGAACCCAGCAGTGAGCAGAGCTGAGGCCTGGAGAGCAGCTCTGAATGACACCCAAATCTCACCAGACCTCTGAGACATTGCTGTTCTTCAGCCAGTGACAACATGAGTCCCTAAACCTGGGGCTCACTCTTCCTCGTGGCCAGGGGCATCAAGGAAGGCTACAGTGCAATGGGGACTGCAGTGAGCTGGGAACTCACTGGGGGAAAGAGGGAGCACTTGTGGAGCAAAAGGCAGGTGGGGGAGAGAACTGTTCAGAGAAGGGCTGAGCTTCAGCTTGAGCAAGCTGAAAACTGTCATTGGGGGTCATCCCAGACTGATTTCATTTCAGAAGTTACTGAACAAGTTTGTTATTGGGGGGTGTCATATTTTCCCCTGGAGGTGCACGCTCTGCAAACTTGAGCTGCACTGCCGAGCTGCTCAAGCACGTCTCTGCTGCAGGTCACGGCGTGTCTTCTTTGGCTTCTCGTGGCCCCGGGGCTGAGCCGCAGCAGAGCCCTGGCGGAGCCCAGAGCAGCCTCAGCATATCCACAGAGCCCGGCTGCAAGGAGACAAAGCAGAAAGCGCCCGTCAGCTGAAGGCTCCCGTCCCCCTTGTCCCAGCCGCCCGCGGTGCCCAGGCCGTGCTGGCCGTGCTCAGAGCGCTGCCCAGAGCTGCCCAGCATTGCTGCCTCCGGCAGGAGAGCAGGAGGGCAGGACACGTGCCCAGCCTGCAGCCGGCCGTGGCACAGCCACCTCCTCAGCCGCTGCCCAGAGCGGGATGCTGCTGCACTCGCTGCCGTCTCCCAAAAGCCCTTATCCCAGCCGTGCCAAGAGGACGGGCACCCACCTCACGCCTCCCGCCGCCAGAAGAAAAGCTGCTCCCAAACGCTGTCCTCAGCCTTCTCCAAGGGCACGTCCCACCCCCGCCGCAGCTGCTCCCGAGCACTTCGCCATCCGGACCCGACAGCACCTAGAACGCTTCCTTTGGAAAAACAAACCATAAATCAATGAAAAGAGATTACAGACAAAAAGGGGAAACAAGGAAAAAGGTAAAAAAATCTTCTCTCTGCTGGGGCCTTGAGGAAGGCCCAAGCCCGCCATGCGAGGGAAAAACCCACCCACGGGCCAGGGCAGCCCACGCTTTCTCCCTTCCCCCTGCACTGCCCCCAAAAGTCATGCTGAGCCCAAAGCCAACAAGGGCAGTGGAGCAGCCCAAGCCCTTCCTTGCCTGCAGAGCAAAGCAGCCCATGCACAGCTTCTGGTGTCCAACCTCTGCTCCCACCATGGGGCTTGCTTTGTGTCGGGCTGGCTGCCCCAGCCCCAGCACGGGGCACGGTGGGTGCTGGGGGCTGTTGGCAGGGCCAGGAGCAGACTCCCAGTTCAAAAGCAGCCCAGCCTATCCCCCCAGCCCTGCCAAAAAGCAGCTTGGCAGCCGACTGAAGAATTGGTTGCATCCGCCCCAGCAAAGGGGGGAACCTTTGCTTGCCGGCCAGGCTGTGCAATGCCCACATCTGGGAGCATCCCCCTGCGTGTGGACTCATCTGCAAATTCGCTGTGGAGCCTGGCTTTGGAGAAGGTGCCACAACTGAAGTCCATCATCTTCAGCTTGCCAGGTGCAGGAAGAGCTTGTCATCCTTGATGTCACCCTCCATGTCTCCAGCAGCAGCAGCCGCACCTGGCACAGCTTCTCCAGGGCCTCCTTCTTCCCTGGGGCTGGAGCAGGCTGTCAGTGCTCTGCCCAGGGCCCCGGCTGTCGCTGAAGCAGGACAAGCAAAAGCAGCTGCCATGGCGGCCACCAGTGCTGGGAAGAGCAGCTCAGCTCCAGCAGCAGGGCTGCGCGTGCCCAGCTGAGGAGCCCTGCGCAGCGATTCAGGCAGGACAAAAACTCTGCCTTTCTTTGCTGCTTCTTGCCAAGGCGCGTGTGCAGCTGGAACTCACCGGCTCCCTGGCTCAAAGCGTGCGTGTGGCTCTCTCCCTTCTCCTATGGCACGCGAATATCCTGCATCCAAGGAGCACAGGACAGGTCTTCTAATGAGGGCCTTTCCGAGGAGAGCACGGATAGACACCGTCCGATGAGATCCTGGCACTCTGCGCAGAGAAAGCAGAAAGCACCAGTCAGTTGCAGAAGGCTCCTGTCCGCTTTGCCCCACTCTTGCCATGGCCAGGCCGTGCTGCGTGTGCTCAGGGCTGTGCCTAAACTTTGCCATCAATTCTTTCTTTTGGAGGAGAGCGGGACATTGCCACCTCCTCAGCAGCTGCCAGTGTGGGATGCTCCTGAGCCCGCTGCTGTCTCCCAGCACTGCTATTCCCCCCGTGCTGCAGAGACGAGGATCCACCTGGAGAGAGCCGTCGTGGGAGCGAGAGCCGGCCCCAGGTGCTGTTCCAGCCCCTCCTGAAAGGGTGCTCCCCGCAGACCATCTGGTGCAGCACGATGCCCAGGGACCAGACGGTCGCTGCCTCGCCGTGGTACCAGCCCAGGTGCGTCCATTCCGGGGGGCTGTAGGACGGTGTTCCTATGGAATAGAGATGGAGTTCTTCAGGGGGACGCTGCCTGCTCCCAGAGCCTCGCCCCAGCATCCCCGGGCATGCGGGGGCCGCACCAGCGGCACGCGGCGTGACCCGCTGCCCTCTCGCCAGCACCTGGGGCTTGTGTACAAACTGGGGGTTGGAAAAGAAGCCGCTGGTGTCGTAAGAGGGCAGCGGAAGCCCTGGCAAGGCCCGAGCATTCCATGCAAAGGAAAAACCCACTTGGTGCTGGGGAAAAACCACGCTTTCATCCTCCCTGCCTGCACTGCCCCAGAAACCATTCTTAAGGCAAGGCAAGCACGGGCAGCAGAGCAGGCCGAGCCCTGTCTCGCCTGCACACCAAACGGGCTGGAGCACAGGTTCTGGCCCCCCCTCTCTGCTACCCCCACCCACGGGTGTTTCTGTGGCGCTGGCTGCCCCAGCCCCAGCGCCAGTCCTGGGCAGAGGGGCTGGCAAAGGCTGCCAGCAGGGCTGGAAGATGGCCCCTCAGCCAGCGCCGCTCAAAAGCAGCAAGGCTGAAGACTCCGGCTGCCATGACTGGCAGCAAAAGGGAGAATCCCCCCTGCCACAGCCGGCTTGGGCTGTGAGCTGTTGGGCTGTGAGATGCCGCTACCAGGAGCCTCCCCCTGCGTGGGCTCACCTGCAAAGCTGGTGTAGGCTGCGGCTTGCAGGTAGGTGCCACAGCCAAAGTCGATGAGTTTGGCCTGCCCGGTGGCCAGGTCAACCAGGATGTTCTCTGGTTTGATGTCCCGGTGCAGGACCCCGCAGCTGGTGCAGTGCCGCACGGCCTCCAGCACCTGGCGGAACAGGTGCCGCGCCACCTCCTCGCACAGGAAGCCCCGTGCCCGAATGAAATGAAGGAGGTCCTGAGACCGCTCCGGGCGCTCCAGCACCATCACCACGTTTTTGGGGAGCTCCAGCCACTCGTGGAGCTGGACGATGCCAGGGAAGCCAGCGGACACCTTGGCCAGTAGCACGATCTCCAGTGGTGCTCGGGTGCCGTCGGGCTGTGGGAGGAGCACGATGCCGTCAGCGGGGCCCATGCCGTGCCGGGGCTCGGCAAGCCCTCAGCCAGCCGGGGACGCTCTGCGCGCTCCGCTGGCCCCACGGCCGCTCTCCCTCGAGGCGTTCTGGCGGCTTCCACCCTGCCGGGCCTCGGCTCATCCCCGCCCGTCGCGCCCCGGCTTCTCCCGCTGCCCCTCGCTCACTCACCAGCTGGCCCCAATGGTGGATGCGGTTCCGTGGCACACGTTTGACGGCCACCTGCAAGGTAAGGGGAGCAGCGGGCTGAGCTCGCCGCCCGCCGTGCCGAGCCCCATGCTCCTTCTCCTCCTCCTTTGCCCCCCGCCTCCTGCGCCCGCCGCCCCCGCCACTCACCGGGGCGCCGTCCGAGAGCCGCGTCGCCGCGAAGACGCTGCCGAAGCCGCCGCGCCCCAGCAGCGAACCCAGCCGGTAGCGCTCCTTCAGGCCCTGCTGCGCCTTCCCTGCCGGCGAGACGCGGCCGTCAGCGCTCGGCCCGGGGCCAGGAACGGCCCCCGAGCGCCGCTCAACCGCCCCGGGCCGGCCATCCCCACATGTTGCCTCTTTTGAAGCGGACCCCGGCGGCTCGGGGCCGGCGGCCGCGCTCAAGAGCGGCGGACTTCGGAGCGGGGAAGACGCTGCGGAGGCGGCGGGAGCGGCCGCGCCGCCTGTGTCCCCGGCGGGCCCCGGGAGGAGCCGAGGCCGGGGCCGGGGCCGGGGCCGGGGCCGGGGCCGGGGCCGGGGTCGGGGTGGGGGTCGGGGTCGGGCCAGCCGGAGCCAGGGGCTGGCGATGGTGCCCAGGAGCCAGGCGCTGATGGCCGCCCAGCAGCGCCACAGCCAGGACGGCGAGAGCCGGGCGGAGGCGGGACCGCGGCGGGACGCCCGGGGGCGGGGAGGGGGCAGCCCCGCCCGGGGCCGGGGGCGGGCCGGGGGCATGGCCCGGCCCGGCGTGGGGAGAGGGAGGCCGCGGGAGGGGGGGTTGGGGAACGAAAGGGAGAGCGGGACAGGGCGCGAGACACTGGGAGAGGGAGAGGAGGAGCAGGAGAAGGGACGCAGAGGGTTCGTGGACTCGCTGCTCTTGTGCTGCTCTTGTGCTGCTGCCGCTGCTGCCGCTGCTGCCGCTGCTGCCGCTGCTGCCGCTGAAGCGCTGGGAGCGTTTGTCCGCGTGTCCGTGTGTCCGGTGCCCGTTTGTCCGTTTCCCCCCGCGCGCCCCACGGCCGAGCCCCGCGCGGCCCGGGGCAGCACGGGCCGCTCCGCTCCGGGGCCGAGGCGGAGTCCCGGAGCATCTCTTCCTCCCGCAGCCACAGCAAACCCGCTCGGCCTTTGGGAGCATTTTTGCACACGTTTCCCTTTGAAGGGCTCCTCTCTACCGCCATTTCCAAGGAGTCTCCCTGGGGTTTTGGCACCTGCAGCGACAGGGTAGC
This sequence comes from Coloeus monedula, assembly GCF_965178545.1. Classification (NCBI taxonomy): domain Eukaryota; kingdom Metazoa; phylum Chordata; class Aves; order Passeriformes; family Corvidae; genus Coloeus; species Coloeus monedula. Next base: position 17,877 of record NW_028120437.1, read on the forward strand.
GATTGGGCTTCAAACTGCAAGAAAGACATGGAGGGGCTGGAGCGCGTCCAGAGATGGGAATGGAGGCTGGGAAGGGTCTGGAGGACTTCTGAGGGGCAGCTGAGGGATGTGAGGGGGCTGAGCCTGGAGGAAAGGAGGCTCAGGGGGGAGCTGGCTCTCTCCAAGTCCCTGACAGGAGAGGGCAGCCAGGAGGGCTGGGGCTCTGCTGCCAAGGGAAAGGACGAGAGGAAATGGCCTCGGGGGAACCTTTGGGGTGGATGGTGGGGAAATTCTCAATCTCCATGTCTCGACAGAGCGGGAGGGGGGGAGGGGTGGGGCGCGACCTGGGGACACGGGGGTGGTGACGGTGGGCTGGGGACACGGGAAAGGGCACGGGAAAGGGCACGGGAAAGGGCACGGGAAGCCAAAGCCCCGCTGAGCGCTGGCGCTGGGCTGGCACGGGCTGAGCCGGCAGCAGGGCCCCACAGGCCTGAGGGACTCGCCCTGACGCCCGGGGAGTATTGATCCTGGTCTCTAAAAAATGAGACTCAATAAAATATCATTAAAAGATGCCTCCTTCTCCTCCTCCTCCTCCCCCATCCCTTCTCCTGCTCCCCCCGGGCCCAGCGCCCACCCTTGGCCCCCCGTTTGCCCAGCGCGGTCGCATCCCGCGGGAGGAGCAGGGATGGAGTCGGGGCAGGTCGGGCTGGGGCAGGGCTGGGCTGTGGGCCCGGCCTGGGAGCCCCCCACGCGCCCCCTCCTCAAATTCCCCTGGCGGGGGGCGCTGGGGGCGAGGGGGGGCGCAGGTGGGGTCCGGGTGGGGAGCGCTGGGCGCTGCGGGTCTGCCTGGCAACTGGTGAGTCACCAGCGCCGCGCGCTCTGATTGGCTGAAGGTTGTTCAGCGCCTTCTCTGATTCTCTGACACTCGCGGGGAATTTTGGTTGGTCCTTGGGGGCTGTGGGGCGGCTTAGGGGGGGGTCTCTGCGCCTTTGGGGTTCGCTGGGTGCCGATTTGGGGTTGAGGTGCCTCCCAAGGACCCCCCGGGGGGGGGGGGGGGCGACACAGGGGTGACACACGGGGGTCCCCATTCCCGATCCATCCTGGGGCCGGTTCCGCCCCCTCCACTCTCGGTCCCTGCGCGGGATCCCCCAAAGTCCCTTCCCACTGTTCCCCAATAAACGGGACCGGGGCGAACTGGGAAGCCTTCCTGGGAACACTGGGAGCAGCCGGGCAGGGGCAGAGTGACAGCGGGGCTGGGGGGGACACACGACCCCCCAAAATCAGTTCCGTGCCGCAGCGTGTTGTGCACAATTTCTATGCTGATAAGAGAAGGGGGTGCTTTTGGAACGTGTTCCTTCCTGACACGTCTGTCTGTGGGGGCTTTAGGTGCTTGCACTCAGGGATAGAGAAGGTGTGTGAAAGTGACTGGGCTGCGAGAATCATGTTGCACAGGGAAGAGGGAAGGTCAGCAAATGTCTCCTGTCCTGGCACATGTCTCAGTCTGAAGTGCAGCTGGAGATGCTTCACTTCCGCCAAGGACTCTGCCACCTGGAGAGAAGGATGCGCTCTATGGAGCTGAGAAAGAAAGTGCGTAGCACTAGCTTGTTTCCTCTAGTTCCTAGACAGCAAAGGGGCTAGGAAAGGCAGCACTGGCTTTTTGTTCTAGGACTTTTTCTTGACAAGCAGCTGCTGGATGTTTGGAAGGGGGTTGGGGATATGCAAAAATGAGAGGGTAAGATGGTACATTGAGCTTGAGAGCAAAAGCATATCTTCAGGGATTTGGATGCATTTCAGAGGCTGGGAGTTCCATGCTGAGCAGCTGATGGCACAGAAAAGGTTCTAAAGAAAGAGGCCGTGCTGGAATTGCCTTTTCTTTTGCAGCCTAGGAACTGCACAGCCAACAGCAAAAACGATTCCTCCTCCCTCCCTGCAACATGCAGGATCCCATTCCTTTCTGTCTCCAAGAGGCAGGATGCACAGCCGAGCTCTTCCACCGACTGCTCGCACACGACTGGGGCCGCGCCAGCCAAGCGCTTGGCTTTTTCCTGGCCACTGTCAGCGCTCACGGAAACAAGCACACGATAGCGCTGCCCACTTGCAGGAGAAGGAATCACTGCGAGGCCAGCTCGAAAGCACCCCAAGGGCAGAGGCAACTGGGAAACTTCCCTGCTCTCAAATCAACGGTGTCAGGACAAAAAGATTTCCCTCATCTTCCCCTTGCAAGTGCAGCCTCTTCTTTGCACCCACACGCCAAGAGCAAGATGAACTCCTTTGCCCTAAGAAATCTTTTCCCTCATGCAGAGTCCCGCCACCAACTTGAAGCCATCTGGCAAAAGCAGAGCTCACAAAAGGGCCAGCTGAGAAAGCTCTTGCTGCCTACAACTTCAAGTGCAGCTCTCAAAGCAGCAGCACACATGCTGCTCTGGGCACTTTCCTTCTCAGCTCTGGGCACCATCCTAAGCCTTCCCTCTCCCAGAGTCAGGATCCAAAGGCAACGGCACCAGGGACTGCTCACACACGAAAGGCAGCAGGACAAAAGAGCTTGGCCTTTGTATTCCCGCTGACAGCTCAACAGCTCTAAGCCAGAGAAGTGCCTGGTGGGAAGAGCCTTTAGAATCACTCCGAGCACCTCATGACAAGGAGCTGCAGCGTGTGGGGATGAATCTCCAGCAGCCTCCTGCCCCAGGGTGTCCCCCGGGAGCAGCCATGCGCCAGGCCGTGACTGCCAGCTGCACAGCCAAAGGAGCCGGTGTTCCACACCACGGCTGTGCCTGGGACAGAGACACGAGTGGCCACAGAAGTGGCCATGGCACTGTCCGCACGCTGTCCCTGCTGCTTCTCGCCCAGCCGCTGGTGGGGCACCAACTCCCAGCCACGCACTCCTAAAGCCACGGGCCCACTGGGACACTGCGGGGGCTGGTGGAAGCCAGCGGCCATTGTGACACAGCGGGGCTGCACAGAAGGCACGGTGCTTTGTGACCCGTGGCTCCCAGGAGAGCCTTTGTGATGCTGGGGACCTACCCGGAAGCCTGGCTCCACTGTGACACCAGCACAGAAGCTCGGGGAGCCCTGGAGACCGTGGGGATGCTGGGGAAGCTGACGGAAGCCTGGGCACCACAGTGACGCTATGGAAGCTGGTGGAACCGAGGGGCCACCGTGACACTCTGGGGCCTTTTGGAAGCAACGAGACCCTGGTGGGAAGCCACGGGATGATTAATGCTGGCAGGAACCTGCTCCAGGTGGGCTCCTCTCTCCCAGCTTCCACAGGTGCTGCTAGGATGCCACTGCGGCACTGGCTTGTCACGGGCTCACGGCTTCCTTTGGGAATGGCTCTGCTGCAGGATGGCATGCTGCAGAGAATGCAGGTAGATTTTGTGCTCCCTCCTGGCATGCAGGTGGACAAGCAAGCCTGATCCAGCCCCCCCTCAGCCCATGTCCGGCTGTGTCATTGGGGCGGGGCAACTTTGGGAGCAGCCCCAGCCCTGCTGCACAAATCCACAGAGAGCTGGGATTTTTCCAAGTCTCGTGTCTCCGTTGTGCCGTATTCCCAAAGAAGCAGCAGCCCCTCCCGATGAACACGGCGAGTTACGCGGATGCTTGTCAGCTCCACTGCCTGCCTAGAAATCTGGAAACTGCTTCTAAATGCTGCTCCCTTCAGCTCTTGGGCACCGGCTGACACAGAGCTGGGAAACAAATCCCCTGGCTGCTGGCTGACAAGGTGAGTTCCGCCAGAGTCAGAGCTCCGTGGGAAATCTCTATCCACGCCTCTCCTTTGAATAGATCCGCACACGCGGTGCGCAGGGACGTGTCCTGTATGGAAAGGAAGGAGTGTGCCAGCACCGTGACTGACACTTTCCCTCTCCGTGTGCGTTGCAGAGCCACGGGTACACAGACGTGATGGAAACCCTCGCACAGCCAGAGCCTTCTGTCCCTGCAGAACGGAGCGCGGCGGGTGGGGGCGGTTGGTGGGCAGCGAGTCCCGGACAGCGGGCGAGATCCGGCTCCACAGCTGCCAGGCCCCGTTAAGGCTTAATGCCGCCTCCTCGGCAACAGGAAAGGCCTTCAGCCTCGTCCCTGCCCAGAGGAGCAGCGCTGGCCTGGCTGCACAGCTCATTTTCCCCACAGGTCACAGGAGATGAGATGACAATGCTTGCAAACCCCGAGTGCGAGCCACAGCTCTGGGTGCTCACCATGAACCTCGGCTCTGCGAGCGCTGTCTGCCCCAGGCTCCAGGGGATGCAGTGGGAGCCCGGCTGGGCTCTGCCCTGGGACCATCCTCCAGGGACAGCTGCACACAGGGAGCATTTGGTTGCCACAAAGAGCCAGGCCATGGCTGCAGGGAGCTGCTCCAGGTGCGGCCTGCACTGCTGTGTGCTGCGCTCTGGGGCTGCTGCTCCTCGCAGAGGGGACTGCGCTGGGGTGCCAGAGGAGACAGAGAAGCTCCATCTTAAGCCTAAGTGGGCTGGATGGCCGGACTGGGAAGAGTGGCGAGAGTCAAGGGCATTCACAGAGCTCATCCTGCTCTGTGAAGAACGAGGAAAAGGGAGTGGGAACCCAGCAGTGAGCAGAGCTGAGGCCTGGAGAGCAGCTCTGAATGACACCCAAATCTCACCAGACCTCTGAGACATTGCTGTTCTTCAGCCAGTGACAACATGAGTCCCTAAACCTGGGGCTCACTCTTCCTCGTGGCCAGGGGCATCAAGGAAGGCTACAGTGCAATGGGGACTGCAGTGAGCTGGGAACTCACTGGGGGAAAGAGGGAGCACTTGTGGAGCAAAAGGCAGGTGGGGGAGAGAACTGTTCAGAGAAGGGCTGAGCTTCAGCTTGAGCAAGCTGAAAACTGTCATTGGGGGTCATCCCAGACTGATTTCATTTCAGAAGTTACTGAACAAGTTTGTTATTGGGGGGTGTCATATTTTCCCCTGGAGGTGCACGCTCTGCAAACTTGAGCTGCACTGCCGAGCTGCTCAAGCACGTCTCTGCTGCAGGTCACGGCGTGTCTTCTTTGGCTTCTCGTGGCCCCGGGGCTGAGCCGCAGCAGAGCCCTGGCGGAGCCCAGAGCAGCCTCAGCATATCCACAGAGCCCGGCTGCAAGGAGACAAAGCAGAAAGCGCCCGTCAGCTGAAGGCTCCCGTCCCCCTTGTCCCAGCCGCCCGCGGTGCCCAGGCCGTGCTGGCCGTGCTCAGAGCGCTGCCCAGAGCTGCCCAGCATTGCTGCCTCCGGCAGGAGAGCAGGAGGGCAGGACACGTGCCCAGCCTGCAGCCGGCCGTGGCACAGCCACCTCCTCAGCCGCTGCCCAGAGCGGGATGCTGCTGCACTCGCTGCCGTCTCCCAAAAGCCCTTATCCCAGCCGTGCCAAGAGGACGGGCACCCACCTCACGCCTCCCGCCGCCAGAAGAAAAGCTGCTCCCAAACGCTGTCCTCAGCCTTCTCCAAGGGCACGTCCCACCCCCGCCGCAGCTGCTCCCGAGCACTTCGCCATCCGGACCCGACAGCACCTAGAACGCTTCCTTTGGAAAAACAAACCATAAATCAATGAAAAGAGATTACAGACAAAAAGGGGAAACAAGGAAAAAGGTAAAAAAATCTTCTCTCTGCTGGGGCCTTGAGGAAGGCCCAAGCCCGCCATGCGAGGGAAAAACCCACCCACGGGCCAGGGCAGCCCACGCTTTCTCCCTTCCCCCTGCACTGCCCCCAAAAGTCATGCTGAGCCCAAAGCCAACAAGGGCAGTGGAGCAGCCCAAGCCCTTCCTTGCCTGCAGAGCAAAGCAGCCCATGCACAGCTTCTGGTGTCCAACCTCTGCTCCCACCATGGGGCTTGCTTTGTGTCGGGCTGGCTGCCCCAGCCCCAGCACGGGGCACGGTGGGTGCTGGGGGCTGTTGGCAGGGCCAGGAGCAGACTCCCAGTTCAAAAGCAGCCCAGCCTATCCCCCCAGCCCTGCCAAAAAGCAGCTTGGCAGCCGACTGAAGAATTGGTTGCATCCGCCCCAGCAAAGGGGGGAACCTTTGCTTGCCGGCCAGGCTGTGCAATGCCCACATCTGGGAGCATCCCCCTGCGTGTGGACTCATCTGCAAATTCGCTGTGGAGCCTGGCTTTGGAGAAGGTGCCACAACTGAAGTCCATCATCTTCAGCTTGCCAGGTGCAGGAAGAGCTTGTCATCCTTGATGTCACCCTCCATGTCTCCAGCAGCAGCAGCCGCACCTGGCACAGCTTCTCCAGGGCCTCCTTCTTCCCTGGGGCTGGAGCAGGCTGTCAGTGCTCTGCCCAGGGCCCCGGCTGTCGCTGAAGCAGGACAAGCAAAAGCAGCTGCCATGGCGGCCACCAGTGCTGGGAAGAGCAGCTCAGCTCCAGCAGCAGGGCTGCGCGTGCCCAGCTGAGGAGCCCTGCGCAGCGATTCAGGCAGGACAAAAACTCTGCCTTTCTTTGCTGCTTCTTGCCAAGGCGCGTGTGCAGCTGGAACTCACCGGCTCCCTGGCTCAAAGCGTGCGTGTGGCTCTCTCCCTTCTCCTATGGCACGCGAATATCCTGCATCCAAGGAGCACAGGACAGGTCTTCTAATGAGGGCCTTTCCGAGGAGAGCACGGATAGACACCGTCCGATGAGATCCTGGCACTCTGCGCAGAGAAAGCAGAAAGCACCAGTCAGTTGCAGAAGGCTCCTGTCCGCTTTGCCCCACTCTTGCCATGGCCAGGCCGTGCTGCGTGTGCTCAGGGCTGTGCCTAAACTTTGCCATCAATTCTTTCTTTTGGAGGAGAGCGGGACATTGCCACCTCCTCAGCAGCTGCCAGTGTGGGATGCTCCTGAGCCCGCTGCTGTCTCCCAGCACTGCTATTCCCCCCGTGCTGCAGAGACGAGGATCCACCTGGAGAGAGCCGTCGTGGGAGCGAGAGCCGGCCCCAGGTGCTGTTCCAGCCCCTCCTGAAAGGGTGCTCCCCGCAGACCATCTGGTGCAGCACGATGCCCAGGGACCAGACGGTCGCTGCCTCGCCGTGGTACCAGCCCAGGTGCGTCCATTCCGGGGGGCTGTAGGACGGTGTTCCTATGGAATAGAGATGGAGTTCTTCAGGGGGACGCTGCCTGCTCCCAGAGCCTCGCCCCAGCATCCCCGGGCATGCGGGGGCCGCACCAGCGGCACGCGGCGTGACCCGCTGCCCTCTCGCCAGCACCTGGGGCTTGTGTACAAACTGGGGGTTGGAAAAGAAGCCGCTGGTGTCGTAAGAGGGCAGCGGAAGCCCTGGCAAGGCCCGAGCATTCCATGCAAAGGAAAAACCCACTTGGTGCTGGGGAAAAACCACGCTTTCATCCTCCCTGCCTGCACTGCCCCAGAAACCATTCTTAAGGCAAGGCAAGCACGGGCAGCAGAGCAGGCCGAGCCCTGTCTCGCCTGCACACCAAACGGGCTGGAGCACAGGTTCTGGCCCCCCCTCTCTGCTACCCCCACCCACGGGTGTTTCTGTGGCGCTGGCTGCCCCAGCCCCAGCGCCAGTCCTGGGCAGAGGGGCTGGCAAAGGCTGCCAGCAGGGCTGGAAGATGGCCCCTCAGCCAGCGCCGCTCAAAAGCAGCAAGGCTGAAGACTCCGGCTGCCATGACTGGCAGCAAAAGGGAGAATCCCCCCTGCCACAGCCGGCTTGGGCTGTGAGCTGTTGGGCTGTGAGATGCCGCTACCAGGAGCCTCCCCCTGCGTGGGCTCACCTGCAAAGCTGGTGTAGGCTGCGGCTTGCAGGTAGGTGCCACAGCCAAAGTCGATGAGTTTGGCCTGCCCGGTGGCCAGGTCAACCAGGATGTTCTCTGGTTTGATGTCCCGGTGCAGGACCCCGCAGCTGGTGCAGTGCCGCACGGCCTCCAGCACCTGGCGGAACAGGTGCCGCGCCACCTCCTCGCACAGGAAGCCCCGTGCCCGAATGAAATGAAGGAGGTCCTGAGACCGCTCCGGGCGCTCCAGCACCATCACCACGTTTTTGGGGAGCTCCAGCCACTCGTGGAGCTGGACGATGCCAGGGAAGCCAGCGGACACCTTGGCCAGTAGCACGATCTCCAGTGGTGCTCGGGTGCCGTCGGGCTGTGGGAGGAGCACGATGCCGTCAGCGGGGCCCATGCCGTGCCGGGGCTCGGCAAGCCCTCAGCCAGCCGGGGACGCTCTGCGCGCTCCGCTGGCCCCACGGCCGCTCTCCCTCGAGGCGTTCTGGCGGCTTCCACCCTGCCGGGCCTCGGCTCATCCCCGCCCGTCGCGCCCCGGCTTCTCCCGCTGCCCCTCGCTCACTCACCAGCTGGCCCCAATGGTGGATGCGGTTCCGTGGCACACGTTTGACGGCCACCTGCAAGGTAAGGGGAGCAGCGGGCTGAGCTCGCCGCCCGCCGTGCCGAGCCCCATGCTCCTTCTCCTCCTCCTTTGCCCCCCGCCTCCTGCGCCCGCCGCCCCCGCCACTCACCGGGGCGCCGTCCGAGAGCCGCGTCGCCGCGAAGACGCTGCCGAAGCCGCCGCGCCCCAGCAGCGAACCCAGCCGGTAGCGCTCCTTCAGGCCCTGCTGCGCCTTCCCTGCCGGCGAGACGCGGCCGTCAGCGCTCGGCCCGGGGCCAGGAACGGCCCCCGAGCGCCGCTCAACCGCCCCGGGCCGGCCATCCCCACATGTTGCCTCTTTTGAAGCGGACCCCGGCGGCTCGGGGCCGGCGGCCGCGCTCAAGAGCGGCGGACTTCGGAGCGGGGAAGACGCTGCGGAGGCGGCGGGAGCGGCCGCGCCGCCTGTGTCCCCGGCGGGCCCCGGGAGGAGCCGAGGCCGGGGCCGGGGCCGGGGCCGGGGCCGGGGTCGGGGTGGGGGTCGGGGTCGGGCCAGCCGGAGCCAGGGGCTGGCGATGGTGCCCAGGAGCCAGGCGCTGATGGCCGCCCAGCAGCGCCACAGCCAGGACGGCGAGAGCCGGGCGGAGGCGGGACCGCGGCGGGACGCCCGGGGGCGGGGAGGGGGCAGCCCCGCCCGGGGCCGGGGGCGGGCCGGGGGCATGGCCCGGCCCGGCGTGGGGAGAGGGAGGCCGCGGGAGGGGGGGTTGGGGAACGAAAGGGAGAGCGGGACAGGGCGCGAGACACTGGGAGAGGGAGAGGAGGAGCAGGAGAAGGGACGCAGAGGGTTCGTGGACTCGCTGCTCTTGTGCTGCTCTTGTGCTGCTGCCGCTGCTGCCGCTGCTGCCGCTGCTGCCGCTGAAGCGCTGGGAGCGTTTGTCCGCGTGTCCGTGTGTCCGGTGCCCGTTTGTCCGTTTCCCCCCGCGCGCCCCACGGCCGAGCCCCGCGCGGCCCGGGGCAGCACGGGCCGCTCCGCTCCGGGGCCGAGGCGGAGTCCCGGAGCATCTCTTCCTCCCGCAGCCACAGCAAACCCGCTCGGCCTTTGGGAGCATTTTTGCACACGTTTCCCTTTGAAGGGCTCCTCTCTACCGCCATTTCCAAGGAGTCTCCCTGGGGTTTTGGCACCTGCAGCGACAGGGTAGCGATTGGGCTTCAAACTGCAAGAAAGACATGGAGGGGCTGGAGCGCGTCCAGAGATGGGAATGGAGGCTGGGAAGGGTCTGGAGGACTTCTGAGGGGCAGCTGAGGGATGTGAGGGGGCTGAGCCTGGAGGAAAGGAGGCTCAGGGGGGAGCTGGCTCTCTCCAAGTCCCTGACAGGAGAGGGCAGCCAGGAGGGCTGGGGCTCTGCTGCCAAGGGAAAGGACGAGAGGAAATGGCCTCGGGGGAACCTTTGGGGTGGATGGTGGGGAAATTCTCAATCTCCATGTCTCGACAGAGCGGGAGGGGGGGAGGGGTGGGGCGCGACCTGGGGACACGGGGGTGGTGACGGTGGGCTGGGGACACGGGAAAGGGCACGGGAAAGGGCACGGGAAGCCAAAGCCCCGCTGAGCGCTGGCGCTGGGCTGGCACGGGCTGAGCCGGCAGCAGGGCCCCACAGGCCTGAGGGACTCGCCCTGACGCCCGGGGAGTATTGATCCTGGTCTCTAAAAAATGAGACTCAATAAAATATCATTAAAAGATGCCTCCTTCTCCTCCTCCTCCTCCCCCATCCCTTCTCCTGCTCCCCCCGGGCCCAGCGCCCACCCTTGGCCCCCCGTTTGCCCAGCGCGGTCGCATCCCGCGGGAGGAGCAGGGATGGAGTCGGGGCAGGTCGGGCTGGGGCAGGGCTGGGCTGTGGGCCCGGCCTGGGAGCCCCCCACGCGCCCCCTCCTCAAATTCCCCTGGCGGGGGGCGCTGGGGGCGAGGGGGGGCGCAGGTGGGGTCCGGGTGGGGAGCGCTGGGCGCTGCGGGTCTGCCTGGCAACTGGTGAGTCACCAGCGCCGCGCGCTCTGATTGGCTGAAGGTTGTTCAGCGCCTTCTCTGATTCTCTGACACTCGCGGGGAATTTTGGTTGGTCCTTGGGGGCTGTGGGGCGGCTTAGGGGGGGGTCTCTGCGCCTTTGGGGTTCGCTGGGTGCCGATTTGGGGTTGAGGTGCCTCCCAAGGACCCCCCGGGGGGGGGGGGGGCGACACAGGGGTGACACACGGGGGTCCCCATTCCCGATCCATCCTGGGGCCGGTTCCGCCCCCTCCACTCTCGGTCCCTGCGCGGGATCCCCCAAAGTCCCTTCCCACTGTTCCCCAATAAACGGGACCGGGGCGAACTGGGAAGCCTTCCTGGGAACACTGGGAGCAGCCGGGCAGGGGCAGAGTGACAGCGGGGCTGGGGGGGACACACGACCCCCCAAAATCAGTTCCGTGCCGCAGCGTGTTGTGCACAATTTCTATGCTGATAAGAGAAGGGGGTGCTTTTGGAACGTGTTCCTTCCTGACACGTCTGTCTGTGGGGGCTTTAGGTGCTTGCACTCAGGGATAGAGAAGGTGTGTGAAAGTGACTGGGCTGCGAGAATCCTGTTGCACAGGGAAGAGGGAAGGTCAGCAAATGTCTCCTGTCCTGGCACATGTCTCAGTCTGAAGTGCAGCTGGAGATGCTTCACTTCCGCCAAGGACTCTGCCACCTGGAGAGAAGGATGCGCTCTATGGAGCTGAGAAAGAAAGTGCGTAGCACTAGCTTGTTTCCTCTAGTTCCTAGACAGCAAAGGGGCTAGGAAAGGCAGCACTGGCTTTTTGTTCTAGGACTTTTTCTTGACAAGCAGCTGCTGGATGTTTGGAAGGGGGTTGGGGATATGCAAAAATGAGAGGGTAAGATGGTACATTGAGCTTGAGAGCAAAAGCATATCTTCAGGGATTTGGATGCATTTCAGAGGCTGGGAGTTCCATGCTGAGCAGCTGATGGCACAGAAAAGGTTCTAAAGAAAGAGGCCGTGCTGGAATTGCCTTTTCTTTTGCAGCCTAGGAACTGCACAGCCAACAGCAAAAACGATTCCTCCTCCCTCCCTGCAACATGCAGGATCCCATTCCTTTCTGTCTCCAAGAGGCAGGATGCACAGCCGAGCTCTTCCACCGACTGCTCGCACACGACTGGGGCCGCGCCAGCCAAGCGCTTGGCTTTTTCCTGGCCACTGTCAGCGCTCATGGAAACAAGCACACGATAGCGCTGCCCACTTGCAGGAGAAGGAATCACTGCGAGGCCAGCTCGAAAGCACCCCAAGGGCAGAGGCAACTGGGAAACTTCCCTGCTCTCAAATCAACGGTGTCAGGACAAAAAGATTTCCCTCATCTTCCCCTTGCAAGTGCAGCCTCTTCTTTGCACCCACACGCCAAGAGCAAGATGAACTCCTTTGCCCTAAGAAATCTTTTCCCTCATGCAGAGTCCCGCCACCAACTTGAAGCCATCTGGCAAAAGCAGAGCTCACAAAAGGGCCAGCTGAGAAAGCTCTTGCTGCCTACAACTTCAAGTGCAGCTCTCAAAGCAGCAGCACACATGCTGCTCTGGGCACTTTCCTTCTCAGCTCTGGGCACCATCCTAAGCCTTCCCTCTCCCAGAGTCAGGATCCAAAGGCAACGGCACCAGGGACTGCTCACACACGAAAGGCAGCAGGACAAAAGAGCTTGGCCTTTGTATTCCCGCTGACAGCTCAACAGCTCTAAGCCAGAGAAGTGCCTGGTGGGAAGAGCCTTTAGAATCACTCCGAGCACCTCATGACAAGGAGCTGCAGCGTGTGGGGATGAATCTCCAGCAGCCTCCTGCCCCAGGGTGTCCCCCGGGAGCAGCCATGCGCCAGGCCGTGACTGCCAGCTGCACAGCCAAAGGAGCCGGTGTTCCACACCACGGCTGTGCCTGGGACAGAGACACGAGTGGCCACAGAAGTGGCCATGGCACTGTCCGCACGCTGTCCCTGCTGCTTCTCGCCCAGCCGCTGGTGGGGCACCAACTCCCAGCCACGCACTCCTAAAGCCACGGGCCCACTGGGACACTGCGGGGGCTGGTGGAAGCCAGCGGCCATTGTGACACAGCGGGGCTGCACAGAAGGCACGGTGCTTTGTGACCCGTGGCTCCCAGGAGAGCCTTTGTGATGCTGGGGACCTACCCGGAAGCCTGGCTCCACTGTGACACCAGCACAGAAGCTCGGGGAGCCCTGGAGACCGTGGGGATGCTGGGGAAGCTGACGGAAGCCTGGGCACCACAGTGACGCTATGGAAGCTGGTGGAACCGAGGGGCCACCGTGACACTCTGGGGCCTTTTGGAAGCAACGAGACCCTGGTGGGAAGCCACGGGATGATTAATGCTGGCAGGAACCTGCTCCAGGTGGGCTCCTCTCTCCCAGCTTCCACAGGTGCTGCTAGGATGCCACTGCGGCACTGGCTTGTCACGGGCTCACGGCTTCCTTTGGGAATGGCTCTGCTGCAGGATGGCATGCTGCAGAGAATGCAGGTAGATTTTGTGCTCCCTCCTGGCATGCAGGTGGACAAGAAAGCCTGATCCAGCCCCCCCTCAGCCCATGTCCGGCTGTGTCATTGGGGCGGGGCAACTTTGGGAGCAGCCCCAGCCCTGCTGCACAAATCCACAGAGAGCTGGGATTTTTCCAAGTCTCGTGTCTCCGTTGTGCCGTATTCCCAAAGAAGCAGCAGCCCCTCCCGATGAACACGGCGAGTTACGCGGATGCTTGTCAGCTCCACTGCCTGCCTAGAAATCTGGAAACTGCTTCTAAATGCTGCTCCCTTCAGCTCTTGGGCACCGGCTGACACAGAGCTGGGAAACAAATCCCCTGGCTGCTGGCTGACAAGGTGAGTTCCGCCAGAGTCAGAGCTCCGTGGGAAATCTCTATCCACGCCTCTCCTTTGAATAGATCCGCACACGCGGTGCGCAGGGACGTGTCCTGTATGGAAAGGAAGGAGTGTGCCAGCACCGTGACTGACACTTTCCCTCTCCGTGTGCGTTGCAGAGCCACGGGTACACAGACGTGATGGAAACCCTCGCACAGCCAGAGCCTTCTGTCCCTGCAGAACGGAGCGCGGCGGGTGGGGGCGGTTGGTGGGCAGCGAGTCCCGGACAGCGGGCGAGATCCGGCTCCACAGCTGCCAGGCCCCGTTAAGGCTTAATGCCGCCTCCTCGGCAACAGGAAAGGCCTTCAGCCTCGTCCCTGCCCAGAGGAGCAGCGCTGGCCTGGCTGCACAGCTCATTTTCCCCACAGGTCACAGGAGATGAGATGACAATGCTTGCAAACCCCGAGTGCGAGCCACAGCTCTGGGTGCTCACCATGAACCTCGGCTCTGCGAGCGCTGTCTGCCCCAGGCTCCAGGGGATGCAGTGGGAGCCCGGCTGGGCTCTGCCCTGGGACCATCCTCCAGGGACAGCTGCACACAGGGAGCATTTGGTTGCCACAAAGAGCCAGGCCATGGCTGCAGGGAGCTGCTCCAGGTGCGGCCTGCACTGCTGTGTGCTGCGCTCTGGGGCTGCTGCTCCTCGCAGAGGGGACTGCACTGGGGTGCCAGAGGAGACAGAGAAGCTCCAGCTTAAGCCTAAGTGGGCTGGATGGCCGGACTGGGAAGAGTGGCGAGAGTCAAGGGCATTCACAGAGCTCATCCTGCTCTGTGAAGAACGAGGAAAAGGGAGTGGGAACCCAGCAGTGAGCAGAGCTGAGGCCTGGAGAGCAGCTCTGAATGACACCCAAATCTCACCAGACCTCTGAGACATTGCTGTTCTTCAGCCAGTGACAACATGAGTCCCTAAACCTGGGGCTCACTCTTCCTCGTGGCCAGGGGCATCAAGGAAGGCTACAGTGCAATGGGGACTGCAGTGAGCTGGGAACTCACTGGGGGAAAGAGGGAGCACTTGTGGAGCAAAAGGCAGGTGGGGGAGAGAACTGTTCAGAGAAGGGCTGAGCTTCAGCTTGAGCAAGCTGAAAACTGTCATTGGGGGTCATCCCAGACTGATTTCATTTCAGAAGTTACTGAACAAGTTTGTTATTGGGGGGTGTCATATTTTCCCCTGGAGGTGCACGCTCTGCAAACTTGAGCTGCACTGCCGAGCTGCTCAAGCACGTCTCTGCTGCAGGTCACGGCGTGTCTTCTTTGGCTTCTCGTGGCCCCGGGGCTGAGCCGCAGCAGAGCCCTGGCGGAGCCCAGAGCAGCCTCAGCATATCCACAGAGCCCGGCTGCAAGGAGACAAAGCAGAAAGCGCCCGTCAGCTGAAGGCTCCCGTCCCCCTTGTCCCAGCCGCCCGCGGTGCCCAGGCCGTGCTGGCCGTGCTCAGAGCGCTGCCCAGAGCTGCCCAGCATTGCTGCCTCCGGCAGGAGAGCAGGAGGGCAGGACACGTGCCCAGCCTGCAGCCGGCCGTGGCACAGCCACCTCCTCAGCCGCTGCCCAGAGCGGGATGCTGCTGCACTCGCTGCCGTCTCCCAAAAGCCCTTATCCCAGCCGTGCCAAGAGGACGGGCACCCACCTCACGCCTCCCGCCGCCAGAAGAAAAGCTGCTCCCAAACGCTGTCCTCAGCCTTCTCCAAGGGCACGTCCCACCCCCGCCGCAGCTGCTCCCAAGCACTTCGCCATCCGGACCCGACAGCACCTAGAACGCTTCCTTTGGAAAAACAAACCATAAATCAATGAAAAGAGATTACAGACAAAAAGGGGAAACAAGGAAAAAGGTAAAAAAATCTTCTCTCTGCTGGGGCCTTGAGGAAGGCCCAAGCCCGCCATGCGAGGGAAAAACCCACCCACGGGCCAGGGCAGCCCACGCTTTCTCCCTTCCCCCTGCACTGCCCCCAAAAGTCATGCTGAGCCCAAAGCCAACAAGGGCAGTGGAGCAGCCCAAGCCCTTCCTTGCCTGCAGAGCAAAGCAGCCCATGCACAGCTTCTGGTGTCCAACCTCTGCTCCCACCATGGGGCTTGCTTTGTGTCGGGCTGGCTGCCCCAGCCCCAGCACGGGGCACGGTGGGTGCTGGGGGCTGTTGGCAGGGCCAGGAGCAGACTCCCAGTTCAAAAGCAGCCCAGCCTATCCCCCCAGCCCTGCCAAAAAGCAGCTTGGCAGCCGACTGAAGAATTGGTTGCATCCGCCCCAGCAAAGGGGGGAACCTTTGCTTGCCGGCCAGGCTGTGCAATGCCCACATCTGGGAGCATCCCCCTGCGTGTGGACTCATCTGCAAATTCGCTGTGGAGCCTGGCTTTGGAGAAGGTGCCACAACTGAAGTCCATCATCTTCAGCTTGCCAGGTGCAGGAAGAGCTTGTCATCCTTGATGTCACCCTCCATGTCTCCAGCAGCAGCAGCCGCACCTGGCACAGCTTCTCCAGGGCCTCCTTCTTCCCTGGGGCTGGAGCAGGCTGTCAGTGCTCTGCCCAGGGCCCCGGCTGTCGCTGAAGCAGGACAAGCAAAAGCAGCTGCCATGGCGGCCACCAGTGCTGGGAAGAGCAGCTCAGCTCCAGCAGCAGGGCTGCGCGTGCCCAGCTGAGGAGCCCTGCGCAGCGATTCAGGCAGGACAAAAACTCTGCCTTTCTTTGCTGCTTCTTGCCAAGGCGCGTGTGCAGCTGGAACTCACCGGCTCCCTGGCTCAAAGCGTGCGTGTGGCTCTCTCCCTTCTCCTATGGCACGCGAATATCCTGCATCCAAGGAGCACAGGACAGGTCTTCTAATGAGGGCCTTTCCGAGGAGAGCACGGATAGACACCGTCCGATGAGATCCTGGCACTCTGCGCAGAGAAAGCAGAAAGCACCAGTCAGTTGCAGAAGGCTCCTGTCCGCTTTGCCCCACTCTTGCCATGGCCAGGCCGTGCTGCGTGTGCTCAGGGCTGTGCCTAAACTTTGCCATCAATTCTTTCTTTTGGAGGAGAGCGGGACATTGCCACCTCCTCAGCAGCTGCCAGTGTGGGATGCTCCTGAGCCCGCTGCTGTCTCCCAGCACTGCTATTCCCCCCGTGCTGCAGAGACGAGGATCCACCTGGAGAGAGCCGTCGTGGGAGCGAGAGCCGGCCCCAGGTGCTGTTCCAGCCCCTTCTGAAAGGGTGCTCCCCGCAGACCATCTGGTGCAGCACGATGCCCAGGGACCAGACGGTCGCTGCCTCGCCGTGGTACCAGCCCAGGTGCGTCCATTCCGGGGGGCTGTAGGACGGTGTTCCTATGGAATAGAGATGGAGTTCTTCAGGGGGACGCTGCCTGCTCCCAGAGCCTCGCCCCAGCATCCCCGGGCATGCGGGGGCCGCACCAGCGGCACGCGGCGTGACCCGCTGCCCTCTCGCCAGCACCTGGGGCTTGTGTACAAACTGGGGGTTGGAAAAGAAGCCGCTGGTGTCGTAAGAGGGCAGCGGAAGCCCTGGCAAGGCCCGAGCATTCCATGCAAAGGAAAAACCCACTTGGTGCTGGGGAAAAACCACGCTTTCATCCTCCCTGCCTGCACTGCCCCAGAAACCATTCTTAAGGCAAGGCAAGCACGGGCAGCAGAGCAGGCCGAGCCCTGTCTCGCCTGCACACCAAACGGGCTGGAGCACAGGTTCTGGCCCCCCCTCTCTGCTACCCCCACCCACGGGTGTTTCTGTGGCGCTGGCTGCCCCAGCCCCAGCGCCAGTCCTGGGCAGAGGGGCTGGCAAAGGCTGCCAGCAGGGCTGGAAGATGGCCCCTCAGCCAGCGCCGCTCAAAAGCAGCAAGGCTGAAGACTCCGGCTGCCATGACTGGCAGCAAAAGGGAGAATCCCCCCTGCCACAGCCGGCTTGGGCTGTGAGCTGTTGGGCTGTGAGATGCCGCTACCAGGAGCCTCCCCCTGCGTGGGCTCACCTGCAAAGCTGGTGTAGGCTGCGGCTTGCAGGTAGGTGCCACAGCCAAAGTCGATGAGTTTGGCCTGCCCGGTGGCCAGGTCAACCAGGATGTTCTCTGGTTTGATGTCCCGGTGCAGGACCCCGCAGCTGGTGCAGTGCCGCACGGCCTCCAGCACCTGGCGGAACAGGTGCCGCGCCACCTCCTCGCACAGGAAGCCCCGTGCCCGAATGAAATGAAGGAGGTCCTGAGACCGCTCCGGGCGCTCCAGCACCATCACCACGTTTTTGGGGAGCTCCAGCCACTCGTGGAGCTGGACGATGCCAGGGAAGCCAGCGGACACCTTGGCCAGTAGCACGATCTCCAGTGGTGCTCGGGTGCCGTCGGGCTGTGGGAGGAGCACGATGCCGTCAGCGGGGCCCATGCCGTGCCGGGGCTCGGCAAGCCCTCAGCCAGCCGGGGACGCTCTGCGCGCTCCGCTGGCCCCACGGCCGCTCTCCCTCGAGGCGTTCTGGCGGCTTCCACCCTGCCGGGCCTCGGCTCATCCCCGCCCGTCGCGCCCCGGCTTCTCCCGCTGCCCCTCGCTCACTCACCAGCTGGCCCCAATGGTGGATGCGGTTCCGTGGCACACGTTTGACGGCCACCTGCAAGGTAAGGGGAGCAGCGGGCTGAGCTCGCCGCCCGCCGTGCCGAGCCCCATGCTCCTTCTCCTCCTCCTTTGCCCCCCGCCTCCTGCGCCCGCCGCCCCCGCCACTCACCGGGGCGCCGTCCGAGAGCCGCGTCGCCGCGAAGACGCTGCCGAAGCCGCCGCGCCCCAGCAGCGAACCCAGCCGGTAGCGCTCCTTCAGGCCCTGCTGCGCCTTCCCTGCCGGCGAGACGCGGCCGTCAGCGCTCGGCCCGGGGCCAGGAACGGCCCCCGAGCGCCGCTCAACCGCCCCGGGCCGGCCATCCCCACATGTTGCCTCTTTTGAAGCGGACCCCGGCGGCTCGGGGCCGGCGGCCGCGCTCAAGAGCGGCGGACTTCGGAGCGGGGAAGACGCTGCGGAGGCGGCGGGAGCGGCCGCGCCGCCTGTGTCCCCGGCGGGCCCCGGGAGGAGCCGAGGCCGGGGCCGGGGCCGGGGCCGGGGCCGGGGTCGGGGTGGGGGTCGGGGTCGGGCCAGCCGGAGCCAGGGGCTGGCGATGGTGCCCAGGAGCCAGGCGCTGATGGCCGCCCAGCAGCGCCACAGCCAGGACGGCGAGAGCCGGGCGGAGGCGGGACCGCGGCGGGACGCCCGGGGGCGGGGAGGGGGCAGCCCCGCCCGGGGCCGGGGGCGGGCCGGGGGCATGGCCCGGCCCGGCGTGGGGAGAGGGAGGCCGCGGGAGGGGGGGTTGGGGAACGAAAGGGAGAGCGGGACAGGGCGCGAGACACTGGGAGAGGGAGAGGAGGAGCAGGAGAAGGGACGCAGAGGGTTCGTGGACTCGCTGCTCTTGTGCTGCTCTTGTGCTGCTGCCGCTGCTGCCGCTGCTGCCGCTGCTGCCGCTGAAGCGCTGGGAGCGTTTGTCCGCGTGTCCGTGTGTCCGGTGCCCGTTTGTCCGTTTCCCCCCGCGCGCCCCACGGCCGAGCCCCGCGCGGCCCGGGGCAGCACGGGCCGCTCCGCTCCGGGGCCGAGGCGGAGTCCCGGAGCATCTCTTCCTCCCGCAGCCACAGCAAACCCGCTCGGCCTTTGGGAGCATTTTTGCACACGTTTCCCTTTGAAGGGCTCCTCTCTACCGCCATTTCCAAGGAGTCTCCCTGGGGTTTTGGCACCTGCAGCGACAGGGTAGCGATTGGGCTTCAAACTGCAAGAAAGACATGGAGGGGCTGGAGCGCGTCCAGAGATGGGAATGGAGGCTGGGAAGGGTCTGGAGGACTTCTGAGGGGCAGCTGAGGGATGTGAGGGGGCTGAGCCTGGAGGAAAGGAGGCTCAGGGGGGAGCTGTCTCTCTCCAAGTCCCTGACAGGAGAGGGCAGCCAGGAGGGCTGGGGCTCTGCTGCCAAGGGAAAGGACGAGAGGAAATGGCCTCGGGGGAACCTTTGGGGTGGATGGTGGGGAAATTCTCAATCTCCATGTCTCGACAGAGCGGGAGGGGGGGAGGGGTGGGGCGCGACCTGGGGACACGGGGGTGGTGACGGTGGGCTGGGGACACGGGAAAGGGCACGGGAAAGGGCACGGGAAGCCAAAGCCCCGCTGAGCGCTGGCGCTGGGCTGGCACGGGCTGAGCCGGCAGCAGGGCCCCACAGGCCTGAGGGACTCGCCCTGACGCCCGGGGAGTATTGATCCTGGTCTCTAAAAAATGAGACTCAATAAAATATCATTAAAAGATGCCTCCTTCTCCTCCTCCTCCTCCCCCATCCCTTCTCCTGCTCCCCCCGGGCCCAGCGCCCACCCTTGGCCCCCCGTTTGCCCAGCGCGGTCGCATCCCGCGGGAGGAGCAGGGATGGAGTCGGGGCAGGTCGGGCTGGGGCAGGGCTGGGCTGTGGGCCCGGCCTGGGAGCCCCCCACGCGCCCCCTCCTCAAATTCCCCTGGCGGGGGGCGCTGGGGGCGAGGGGGGGCGCAGGTGGGGTCCGGGTGGGGAGCGCTGGGCGCTGCGGGTCTGCCTGGCAACTGGTGAGTCACCAGCGCCGCGCGCTCTGATTGGCTGAAGGTTGTTCAGCGCCTTCTCTGATTCTCTGACACTCGCGGGGAATTTTGGTTGGTCCTTGGGGGCTGTGGGGCGGCTTAGGGGGGGGTCTCTGCGCCTTTGGGGTTCGCTGGGTGCCGATTTGGGGTTGAGGTGCCTCCCAAGGACCCCCCGGGGGGGGGGGGGGGGCGACACAGGGGTGACACACGGGGGTCCCCATTCCCGATCCATCCTGGGGCCGGTTCCGCCCCCTCCACTCTCGGTCCCTGCGCGGGATCCCCCAAAGTCCCTTCCCACTGTTCCCCAATAAACGGGACCGGGGCGAACTGGGAAGCCTTCCTGGGAACACTGGGAGCAGCCGGGCAGGGGCAGAGTGACAGCGGGGCTGGGGGGGACACACGACCCCCCAAAATCAGTTCCGTGCCGCAGCGTGTTGTGCACAATTTCTATGCTGATAAGAGAAGGGGGTGCTTTTGGAACGTGTTCCTTCCTGACACGTCTGTCTGTGGGGGCTTTAGGTGCTTGCACTCAGGGATAGAGAAGGTGTGTGAAAGTGACTGGGCTGCGAGAATCCTGTTGCACAGGGAAGAGGGAAGGTCAGCAAATGTCTCCTGTCCTGGCACATGTCTCAGTCTGAAGTGCAGCTGGAGATGCTTCACTTCCGCCAAGGACTCTGCCACCTGGAGAGAAGGATGCGCTCTATGGAGCTGAGAAAGAAAGTGCGTAGCACTAGCTTGTTTCCTCTAGTTCCTAGACAGCAAAGGGGCTAGGAAAGGCAGCACTGGCTTTTTGTTCTAGGACTTTTTCTTGACAAGCAGCTGCTGGATGTTTGGAAGGGGGTTGGGGATATGCAAAAATGAGAGGGTAAGATGGTACATTGAGCTTGAGAGCAAAAGCATATCTTCAGGGATTTGGATGCATTTCAGAGGCTGGGAGTTCCATGCTGAGCAGCTGATGGCACAGAAAAGGTTCTAAAGAAAGAGGCCGTGCTGGAATTGCCTTTTCTTTTGCAGCCTAGGAACTGCACAGCCAACAGCAAAAACGATTCCTCCTCCCTCCCTGCAACATGCAGGATCCCATTCCTTTCTGTCTCCAAGAGGCAGGATGCACAGCCGAGCTCTTCCACCGACTGCTCGCACACGACTGGGGCCGCGCCAGCCAAGCGCTTGGCTTTTTCCTGGCCACTGTCAGCGCTCATGGAAACAAGCACACGATAGCGCTGCCCACTTGCAGGAGAAGGAATCACTGCGAGGCCAGCTCGAAAGCACCCCAAGGGCAGAGGCAACTGGGAAACTTCCCTGCTCTCAAATCAACGGTGTCAGGACAAAAAGATTTCCCTCATCTTCCCCTTGCAAGTGCAGCCTCTTCTTTGCACCCACACGCCAAGAGCAAGATGAACTCCTTTGCCCTAAGAAATCTTTTCCCTCATGCAGAGTCCCGCCACCAACTTGAAGCCATCTGGCAAAAGCAGAGCTCACAAAAGGGCCAGCTGAGAAAGCTCTTGCTGCCTACAACTTCAAGTGCAGCTCTCAAAGCAGCAGCACACATGCTGCTCTGGGCACTTTCCTTCTCAGCTCTGGGCACCATCCTAAGCCTTCCCTCTCCCAGAGTCAGGATCCAAAGGCAACGGCACCAGGGACTGCTCACACACGAAAGGCAGCAGGACAAAAGAGCTTGGCCTTTGTATTCCCGCTGACAGCTCAACAGCTCTAAGCCAGAGAAGTGCCTGGTGGGAAGAGCCTTTAGAATCACTCCGAGCACCTCATGACAAGGAGCTGCAGCGTGTGGGGATGAATCTCCAGCAGCCTCCTGCCCCAGGGTGTCCCCCGGGAGCAGCCATGCGCCAGGCCGTGACTGCCAGCTGCACAGCCAAAGGAGCCGGTGTTCCACACCACGGCTGTGCCTGGGACAGAGACACGAGTGGCCACAGAAGTGGCCATGGCACTGTCCGCACGCTGTCCCTGCTGCTTCTCGCCCAGCCGCTGGTGGGGCACCAACTCCCAGCCACGCACTCCTAAAGCCACGGGCCCACTGGGACACTGCGGGGGCTGGTGGAAGCCAGCGGCCATTGTGACACAGCGGGGCTGCACAGAAGGCACGGTGCTTTGTGACCCGTGGCTCCCAGGAGAGCCTTTGTGATGCTGGGGACCTACCCGGAAGCCTGGCTCCACTGTGACACCAGCACAGAAGCTCGGGGAGCCCTGGAGACCGTGGGGATGCTGGGGAAGCTGACGGAAGCCTGGGCACCACAGTGACGCTATGGAAGCTGGTGGAACCGAGGGGCCACCGTGACACTCTGGGGCCTTTTGGAAGCAACGAGACCCTGGTGGGAAGCCACGGGATGATTAATGCTGGCAGGAACCTGCTCCAGGTGGGCTCCTCTCTCCCAGCTTCCACAGGTGCTGCTAGGATGCCACTGCGGCACTGGCTTGTCACGGGCTCACGGCTTCCTTTGGGAATGGCTCTGCTGCAGGATGGCATGCTGCAGAGAATGCAGGTAGATTTTGTGCTCCCTCCTGGCATGCAGGTGGACAAGCAAGCCTGATCCAGCCCCCCCTCAGCCCATGTCCGGCTGTGTCATTGGGGCGGGGCAACTTTGGGAGCAGCCCCAGCCCTGCTGCACAAATCCACAGAGAGCTGGGATTTTTCCAAGTCTCGTGTCTCCGTTGTGCCGTATTCCCAAAGAAGCAGCAGCCCCTCCCGATGAACACGGCGAGTTACGCGGATGCTTGTCAGCTCCACTGCCTGCCTAGAAATCTGGAAACTGCTTCTAAATGCTGCTCCCTTCAGCTCTTGGGCACCGGCTGACACAGAGCTGGGAAACAAATCCCCTGGCTGCTGGCTGACAAGGTGAGTTCCGCCAGAGTCAGAGCTCCGTGGGAAATCTCTATCCACGCCTCTCCTTTGAATAGATCCGCACACGCGGTGCGCAGGGACGTGTCCTGTATGGAAAGGAAGGAGTGTGCCAGCACCGTGACTGACACTTTCCCTCTCCGTGTGCGTTGCAGAGCCACGGGTACACAGACGTGATGGAAACCCTCGCACAGCCAGAGCCTTCTGTCCCTGCAGAACGGAGCGCGGCGGGTGGGGGCGGTTGGTGGGCAGCGAGTCCCGGACAGCGGGCGAGATCCGGCTCCACAGCTGCCAGGCCCCGTTAAGGCTTAATGCCGCCTCCTCGGCAACAGGAAAGGCCTTCAGCCTCGTCCCTGCCCAGAGGGGCAGCGCTGGCCTGGCTGCACAGCTCATTTTCCCCACAGGTCACAGGAGATGAGATGACAATGCTTGCAAACCCCGAGTGCGAGCCACAGCTCTGGGTGCTCACCATGAACCTCGGCTCTGCGAGCGCTGTCTGCCCCAGGCTCCAGGGGATGCAGTGGGAGCCCGGCTGGGCTCTGCCCTGGGACCATCCTCCAGGGACAGCTGCACACAGGGAGCATTTGGTTGCCACAAAGAGCCAGGCCATGGCTGCAGGGAGCTGCTCCAGGTGCGGCCTGCACTGCTGTGTGCTGCGCTCTGGGGCTGCTGCTCCTCGCAGAGGGGACTGCACTGGGGTGCCAGAGGAGACAGAGAAGCTCCAGCTTAAGCCTAAGTGGGCTGGATGGCCGGACTGGGAAGAGTGGCGAGAGTCAAGGGCATTCACAGAGCTCATCCTGCTCTGTGAAGAACGAGGAAAAGGGAGTGGGAACCCAGCAGTGAGCAGAGCTGAGGCCTGGAGAGCAGCTCTGAATGACACCCAAATCTCACCAGACCTCTGAGACATTGCTGTTCTTCAGCCAGTGACAACATGAGTCCCTAAACCTGGGGCTCACTCTTCCTCGTGGCCAGGGGCATCAAGGAAGGCTACAGTGCAATGGGGACTGCAGTGAGCTGGGAACTCACTGGGGGAAAGAGGGAGCACTTGTGGAGCAAAAGGCAGGTGGGGGAGAGAACTGTTCAGAGAAGGGCTGAGCTTCAGCTTGAGCAAGCTGAAAACTGTCATTGGGGGTCATCCCAGACTGATTTCATTTCAGAAGTTACTGAACAAGTTTGTTATTGGGGGGTGTCATATTTTCCCCTGGAGGTGCACGCTCTGCAAACTTGAGCTGCACTGCCGAGCTGCTCAAGCACGTCTCTGCTGCAGGTCACGGCGTGTCTTCTTTGGCTTCTCGTGGCCCCGGGGCTGAGCCGCAGCAGAGCCCTGGCGGAGCCCAGAGCAGCCTCAGCATATCCACAGAGCCCGGCTGCAAGGAGACAAAGCAGAAAGCGCCCGTCAGCTGAAGGCTCCCGTCCCCCTTGTCCCAGCCGCCCGCGGTGCCCAGGCCGTGCTGGCCGTGCTCAGAGCGCTGCCCAGAGCTGCCCAGCATTGCTGCCTCCGGCAGGAGAGCAGGAGGGCAGGACACGTGCCCAGCCTGCAGCCGGCCGTGGCACAGCCACCTCCTCAGCCGCTGCCCAGAGCGGGATGCTGCTGCACTCGCTGCCGTCTCCCAAAAGCCCTTATCCCAGCCGTGCCAAGAGGACGGGCACCCACCTCACGCCTCCCGCCGCCAGAAGAAAAGCTGCTCCCAAACGCTGTCCTCAGCCTTCTCCGAGGGCACGTCCCACCCCCGCCGCAGCTGCTCCCAAGCACTTCGCCATCCGGACCCGACAGCACCTAGAACGCTTCCTTTGGAAAAACAAACCATAAATCAATGAAAAGAGATTACAGACAAAAAGGGGAAACAAGGAAAAAGGTAAAAAAATCTTCTCTCTGCTGGGGCCTTGAGGAAGGCCCAAGCCCGCCATGCGAGGGAAAAACCCACCCACGGGCCAGGGCAGCCCACGCTTTCTCCCTTCCCCCTGCACTGCCCCCAAAAGTCATGCTGAGCCCAAAGCCAACAAGGGCAGTGGAGCAGCCCAAGCCCTTCCTTGCCTGCAGAGCAAAGCAGCCCATGCACAGCTTCTGGTGTCCAACCTCTGCTCCCACCATGGGGCTTGCTTTGTGTCGGGCTGGCTGCCCCAGCCCCAGCACGGGGCACGGTGGGTGCTGGGGGCTGTTGGCAGGGCCAGGAGCAGACTCCCAGTTCAAAAGCAGCCCAGCCTATCCCCCCAGCCCTGCCAAAAAGCAGCTTGGCAGCCGACTGAAGAATTGGTTGCATCCGCCCCAGCAAAGGGGGGAACCTTTGCTTGCCGGCCAGGCTGTGCAATGCCCACATCTGGGAGCATCCCCCTGCGTGTGGACTCATCTGCAAATTCGCTGTGGAGCCTGGCTTTGGAGAAGGTGCCACAACTGAAGTCCATCATCTTCAGCTTGCCAGGTGCAGGAAGAGCTTGTCATCCTTGATGTCACCCTCCATGTCTCCAGCAGCAGCAGCCGCACCTGGCACAGCTTCTCCAGGGCCTCCTTCTTCCCTGGGGCTGGAGCAGGCTGTCAGTGCTCTGCCCAGGGCCCCGGCTGTCGCTGAAGCAGGACAAGCAAAAGCAGCTGCCATGGCGGCCACCAGTGCTGGGAAGAGCAGCTCAGCTCCAGCAGCAGGGCTGCGCGTGCCCAGCTGAGGAGCCCTGCGCAGCGATTCAGGCAGGACAAAAACTCTGCCTTTCTTTGCTGCTTCTTGCCAAGGCGCGTGTGCAGCTGGAACTCACCGGCTCCCTGGCTCAAAGCGTGCGTGTGGCTCTCTCCCTTCTCCTATGGCACGCGAATATCCTGCATCCAAGGAGCACAGGACAGGTCTTCTAATGAGGGCCTTTCCGAGGAGAGCACGGATAGACACCGTCCGATGAGATCCTGGCACTCTGCGCAGAGAAAGCAGAAAGCACCAGTCAGTTGCAGAAGGCTCCTGTCCGCTTTGCCCCACTCTTGCCATGGCCAGGCCGTGCTGCGTGTGCTCAGGGCTGTGCCTAAACTTTGCCATCAATTCTTTCTTTTGGAGGAGAGCGGGACATTGCCACCTCCTCAGCAGCTGCCAGTGTGGGATGCTCCTGAGCCCGCTGCTGTCTCCCAGCACTGCTATTCCCCCCGTGCTGCAGAGACGAGGATCCACCTGGAGAGAGCCGTCGTGGGAGCGAGAGCCGGCCCCAGGTGCTGTTCCAGCCCCTCCTGAAAGGGTGCTCCCCGCAGACCATCTGGTGCAGCACGATGCCCAGGGACCAGACGGTCGCTGCCTCGCCGTGGTACCAGCCCAGGTGCGTCCATTCCGGGGGGCTGTAGGACGGTGTTCCTATGGAATAGAGATGGAGTTCTTCAGGGGGACGCTGCCTGCTCCCAGAGCCTCGCCCCAGCATCCCCGGGCATGCGGGGGCCGCACCAGCGGCACGCGGCGTGACCCGCTGCCCTCTCGCCAGCACCTGGGGCTTGTGTACAAACTGGGGGTTGGAAAAGAAGCCGCTGGTGTCGTAAGAGGGCAGCGGAAGCCCTGGCAAGGCCCGAGCATTCCATGCAAAGGAAAAACCCACTTGGTGCTGGGGAAAAACCACGCTTTCATCCTCCCTGCCTGCACTGCCCCAGAAACCATTCTTAAGGCAAGGCAAGCACGGGCAGCAGAGCAGGCCGAGCCCTGTCTCGCCTGCACACCAAACGGGCTGGAGCACAGGTTCTGGCCCCCCCTCTCTGCTACCCCCACCCACGGGTGTTTCTGTGGCGCTGGCTGCCCCAGCCCCAGCGCCAGTCCTGGGCAGAGGGGCTGGCAAAGGCTGCCAGCAGGGCTGGAAGATGGCCCCTCAGCCAGCGCCGCTCAAAAGCAGCAAGGCTGAAGACTCCGGCTGCCATGACTGGCAGCAAAAGGGAGAATCCCCCCTGCCACAGCCGGCTTGGGCTGTGAGCTGTTGGGCTGTGAGATGCCGCTACCAGGAGCCTCCCCCTGCGTGGGCTCACCTGCAAAGCTGGTGTAGGCTGCGGCTTGCAGGTAGGTGCCACAGCCAAAGTCGATGAGTTTGGCCTGCCCGGTGGCCAGGTCAACCAGGATGTTCTCTGGTTTGATGTCCCGGTGCAGGACCCCGCAGCTGGTGCAGTGCCGCACGGCCTCCAGCACCTGGCGGAACAGGTGCCGCGCCACCTCCTCGCACAGGAAGCCCCGTGCCCGAATGAAATGAAGGAGGTCCTGAGACCGCTCCGGGCGCTCCAGCACCATCACCACGTTTTTGGGGAGCTCCAGCCACTCGTGGAGCTGGACGATGCCAGGGAAGCCAGCGGACACCTTAGCCAGTAGCACGATCTCCAGTGGTGCTCGGGTGCCGTCGGGCTGTGGGAGGAGCACGATGCCGTCAGCGGGGCCCATGCCGTGCCGGGGCTCGGCAAGCCCTCAGCCAGCCGGGGACGCTCTGCGCGCTCCGCTGGCCCCACGGCCGCTCTCCCTCGAGGCGTTCTGGCGGCTTCCACCCTGCCGGGCCTCGGCTCATCCCCGCCCGTCGCGCCCCGGCTTCTCCCGCTGCCCCTCGCTCACTCACCAGCTGGCCCCAATGGTGGATGCGGTTCCGTGGCACACGTTTGACGGCCACCTGCAAGGTAAGGGGAGCAGCGGGCTGAGCTCGCCGCCCGCCGTGCCGAGCCCCATGCTCCTTCTCCTCCTCCTTTGCCCCCCGCCTCCTGCGCCCGCCGCCCCCGCCACTCACCGGGGCGCCGTCCGAGAGCCGCGTCGCCGCGAAGACGCTGCCGAAGCCGCCGCGCCCCAGCAGCGAACCCAGCCGGTAGCGCTCCTTCAGGCCCTGCTGCGCCTTCCCTGCCGGCGAGACGCGGCCGTCAGCGCTCGGCCCGGGGCCAGGAACGGCCCCCGAGCGCCGCTCAACCGCCCCGGGCCGGCCATCCCCACATGTTGCCTCTTTTGAAGCGGACCCCGGCGGCTCGGGGCCGGCGGCCGCGCTCAAGAGCGGCGGACTTCGGAGCGGGGAAGACGCTGCGGAGGCGGCGGGAGCGGCCGCGCCGCCTGTGTCCCCGGCGGGCCCCGGGAGGAGCCGAGGCCGGGGCCGGGGCCGGGGCCGGGGCCGGGGCCGGGGCCGGGGTCGGGGTGGGGGTCGGGGTCGGGCCAGCCGGAGCCAGGGGCTGGCGATGGTGCCCAGGAGCCAGGCGCTGATGGCCGCCCAGCAGCGCCACAGCCAGGACGGCGAGAGCCGGGCGGAGGCGGGACCGCGGCGGGACGCCCGGGGGCGGGGAGGGGGCAGCCCCGCCCGGGGCCGGGGGCGGGCCGGGGGCATGGCCCGGCCCGGCGTGGGGAGAGGGAGGCCGCGGGAGGGGGGGTTGGGGAACGAAAGGGAGAGCGGGACAGGGCGCGAGACACTGGGAGAGGGAGAGGAGGAGCAGGAGAAGGGACGCAGAGGGTTCGTGGACTCGCTGCTCTTGTGCTGCTCTTGTGCTGCTGCCGCTGCTGCCGCTGCTGCCGCTGCTGCCGCTGCTGCCGCTGAAGCGCTGGGAGCGTTTGTCCGCGTGTCCGTGTGTCCGGTGCCCGTTTGTCCGTTTCCCCCCGCGCGCCCCACGGCCGAGCCCCGCGCGGCCCGGGGCAGCACGGGCCGCTCCGCTCCGGGGCCGAGGCGGAGTCCCGGAGCATCTCTTCCTCCCGCAGCCACAGCAAACCCGCTCGGCCTTTGGGAGCATTTTTGCACACGTTTCCCTTTGAAGGGCTCCTCTCTACCGCCATTTCCAAGGAGTCTCCCTGGGGTTTTGGCACCTGCAGCGACAGGGTAGCGATTGGGCTTCAAACTGCAAGAAAGACATGGAGGGGCTGGAGCGCGTCCAGAGATGGGAATGGAGGCTGGGAAGGGTCTGGAGGACTTCTGAGGGGCAGCTGAGGGATGTGAGGGGGCTGAGCCTGGAGGAAAGGAGGCTCAGGGGGGAGCTGGCTCTCTCCAAGTCCCTGACAGGAGAGGGCAGCCAGGAGGGCTGGGGCTCTGCTGCCAAGGGAAAGGACGAGAGGAAATGGCCTCGGGGGAACCTTTGGGGTGGATGGTGGGGAAATTCTCAATCTCCATGTCTCGACAGAGCGGGAGGGGGGGAGGGGTGGGGCGCGACCTGGGGACACGGGGGTGGTGACGGTGGGCTGGGGACACGGGAAAGGGCACGGGAAAGGGCACGGGAAGCCAAAGCCCCGCTGAGCGCTGGCGCTGGGCTGGCACGGGCTGAGCCGGCAGCAGGGCCCCACAGGCCTGAGGGACTCGCCCTGACGCCCGGGGAGTATTGATCCTGGTCTCTAAAAAATGAGACTCAATAAAATATCATTAAAAGATGCCTCCTTCTCCTCCTCCTCCTCCCCCATCCCTTCTCCTGCTCCCCCCGGGCCCAGCGCCCACCCTTGGCCCCCCGTTTGCCCAGCGCGGTCGCATCCCGCGGGAGGAGCAGGGATGGAGTCGGGGCAGGTCGGGCTGGGGCAGGGCTGGGCTGTGGGCCCGGCCTGGGAGCCCCCCACGCGCCCCCTCCTCAAATTCCCCTGGCGGGGGGCGCTGGGGGCGAGGGGGGGCGCAGGTGGGGTCCGGGTGGGGAGCGCTGGGCGCTGCGGGTCTGCCTGGCAACTGGTGAGTCACCGACGCCGCGCGCTCTGATTGGCTGAAGGTTGTTCAGCGCCTTCTCTGATTCTCTGACACTCGCGGGGAATTTTGGTTGGTCCTTGGGGGCTGTGGGGCGGCTTAGGGGGGGGTCTCTGCGCCTTTGGGGTTCGCTGGGTGCCGATTTGGGGTTGAGGTGCCTCCCAAGGACCCCCCGGGGGGGGGGGGGGCGACACAGGGGTGACACACGGGGGTCCCCATTCCCGATCCATCCTGGGGCCGGTTCCGCCCCCTCCACTCTCGGTCCCTGCGCGGGATCCCCCAAAGTCCCTTCCCACTGTTCCCCAATAAACGGGACCGGGGCGAACTGGGAAGCCTTCCTGGGAACACTGGGAGCAGCCGGGCAGGGGCAGAGTGACAGCGGGGCTGGGGGGGACACACGACCCCCCAAAATCAGTTCCGTGCCGCAGCGTGTTGTGCACAATTTCTATGCTGATAAGAGAAGGGGGTGCTTTTGGAACGTGTTCCTTCCTGACACGTCTGTCTGTGGGGGCTTTAGGTGCTTGCACTCAGGGATAGAGAAGGTGTGTGAAAGTGACTGGGCTGCGAGAATCCTGTTGCACAGGGAAGAGGGAAGGTCAGCAAATGTCTCCTGTCCTGGCACATGTCTCAGTCTGAAGTGCAGCTGGAGATGCTTCACTTCCGCCAAGGACTCTGCCACCTGGAGAGAAGGATGCGCTCTATGGAGCTGAGAAAGAAAGTGCGTAGCACTAGCTTGTTTCCTCTAGTTCCTAGACAGCAAAGGGGCTAGGAAAGGCAGCACTGGCTTTTTGTTCTAGGACTTTTTCTTGACAAGCAGCTGCTGGATGTTTGGAAGGGGGTTGGGGATATGCAAAAATGAGAGGGTAAGATGGTACATTGAGCTTGAGAGCAAAAGCATATCTTCAGGGATTTGGATGCATTTCAGAGGGTGTGAGTTCCATGCTGAGCAGCTGATGGCACAGAAAAGGTTCTAAAGAAAGAGGCCGTGCTGGAATTGCCTTTTCTTTTGCAGCCTAGGAACTGCACAGCCAACAGCAAAAACGATTCCTCCTCCCTCCCTGCAACATGCAGGATCCCATTCCTTTCTGTCTCCAAGAGGCAGGATGCACAGCCGAGCTCTTCCACCGACTGCTCGCACACGACTGGGGCCGCGCCAGCCAAGCGCTTGGCTTTTTCCTGGCCACTGTCAGCGCTCATGGAAACAAGCACACGATAGCGCTGCCCACTTGCAGGAGAAGGAATCACTGCGAGGCCAGCTCGAAAGCACCCCAAGGGCAGAGGCAACTGGGAAACTTCCCTGCTCTCAAATCAACGGTGTCAGGACAAAAAGATTTCCCTCATCTTCCCCTTGCAAGTGCAGCCTCTTCTTTGCACCCACACGCCAAGAGCAAGATGAACTCCTTTGCCCTAAGAAATCTTTTCCCTCATGCAGAGTCCCGCCACCAACTTGAAGCCATCTGGCAAAAGCAGAGCTCACAAAAGGGCCAGCTGAGAAAGCTCTTGCTGCCTACAACTTCAAGTGCAGCTCTCAAAGCAGCAGCACACATGCTGCTCTGGGCACTTTCCTTCTCAGCTCTGGGCACCATCCTAAGCCTTCCCTCTCCCAGAGTCAGGATCCAAAGGCAACGGCACCAGGGACTGCTCACACACGAAAGGCAGCAGGACAAAAGAGCTTGGCCTTTGTATTCCCGCTGACAGCTCAACAGCTCTAAGCCAGAGAAGTGCCTGGTGGGAAGAGCCTTTAGAATCACTCCGAGCACCTCATGACAAGGAGCTGCAGCGTGTGGGGATGAATCTCCAGCAGCCTCCTGCCCCAGGGTGTCCCCCGGGAGCAGCCATGCGCCAGGCCGTGACTGCCAGCTGCACAGCCAAAGGAGCCGGTGTTCCACACCACGGCTGTGCCTGGGACAGAGACACGAGTGGCCACAGAAGTGGCCATGGCACTGTCCGCACGCTGTCCCTGCTGCTTCTCGCCCAGCCGCTGGTGGGGCACCAACTCCCAGCCACGCACTCCTAAAGCCACGGGCCCACTGGGACACTGCGGGGGCTGGTGGAAGCCAGCGGCCATTGTGACACAGCGGGGCTGCACAGAAGGCACGGTGCTTTGTGACCCGTGGCTCCCAGGAGAGCCTTTGTGATGCTGGGGACCTACCCGGAAGCCTGGCTCCACTGTGACACCAGCACAGAAGCTCGGGGAGCCCTGGAGACCGTGGGGATGCTGGGGAAGCTGACGGAAGCCTGGGCACCACAGTGACGCTATGGAAGCTGGTGGAACCGAGGGGCCACCGTGACACTCTGGGGCCTTTTGGAAGCAACGAGACCCTGGTGGGAAGCCACGGGATGATTAATGCTGGCAGGAACCTGCTCCAGGTGGGCTCCTCTCTCCCAGCTTCCACAGGTGCTGCTAGGATGCCACTGCGGCACTGGCTTGTCACGGGCTCACGGCTTCCTTTGGGAATGGCTCTGCTGCAGGATGGCATGCTGCAGAGAATGCAGGTAGATTTTGTGCTCCCTCCTGGCATGCAGGTGGACAAGCAAGCCTGATCCAGCCCCCCCTCAGCCCATGTCCGGCTGTGTCATTGGGGCGGGGCAACTTTGGGAGCAGCCCCAGCCCTGCTGCACAAATCCACAGAGAGCTGGGATTTTTCCAAGTCTCGTGTCTCCGTTGTGCCGTATTCCCAAAGAAGCAGCAGCCCCTCCCGATGAACACGGCGAGTTACGCGGATGCTTGTCAGCTCCACTGCCTGCCTAGAAATCTGGAAACTGCTTCTAAATGCTGCTCCCTTCAGCTCTTGGGCACCGGCTGACACAGAGCTGGGAAACAAATCCCCTGGCTGCTGGCTGACAAGGTGAGTTCCGCCAGAGTCAGAGCTCCGTGGGAAATCTCTATCCACGCCTCTCCTTTGAATAGATCCGCACACGCGGTGCGCAGGGACGTGTCCTGTATGGAAAGGAAGGAGTGTGCCAGCACCGTGACTGACACTTTCCCTCTCCGTGTGCGTTGCAGAGCCACGGGTACACAGACGTGATGGAAACCCTCGCACAGCCAGAGCCTTCTGTCCCTGCAGAACGGAGCGCGGCGGGTGGGGGCGGTTGGTGGGCAGCGAGTCCCGGACAGCGGGCGAGATCCGGCTCCACAGCTGCCAGGCCCCGTTAAGGCTTAATGCCGCCTCCTCGGCAACAGGAAAGGCCTTCAGCCTCGTCCCTGCCCAGAGGAGCAGCGCTGGCCTGGCTGCACAGCTCATTTTCCCCACAGGTCACAGGAGATGAGATGACAATGCTTGCAAACCCCGAGTGCGAGCCACAGCTCTGGGTGCTCACCATGAACCTCGGCTCTGCGAGCGCTGTCTGCCCCAGGCTCCAGGGGATGCAGTGGGAGCCCGGCTGGGCTCTGCCCTGGGACCATCCTCCAGGGACAGCTGCACACAGGGAGCATTTGGTTGCCACAAAGAGCCAGGCCATGGCTGCAGGGAGCTGCTCCAGGTGCGGCCTGCACTGCTGTGTGCTGCGCTCTGGGGCTGCTGCTCCTCGCAGAGGGGACTGCACTGGGGTGCCAGAGGAGACAGAGAAGCTCCATCTTAAGCCTAAGTGGGCTGGATGGCCGGACTGGGAAGAGTGGCGAGAGTCAAGGGCATTCACAGAGCTCATCCTGCTCTGTGAAGAACGAGGAAAAGGGAGTGGGAACCCAGCAGTGAGCAGAGCTGAGGCCTGGAGAGCAGCTCTGAATGACACCCAAATCTCACCAGACCTCTGAGACATTGCTGTTCTTCAGCCAGTGACAACATGAGTCCCTAAACCTGGGGCTCACTCTTCCTCGTGGCCAGGGGCATCAAGGAAGGCTACAGTGCAATGGGGACTGCAGTGAGCTGGGAACTCACTGGGGGAAAGAGGGAGCACTTGTGGAGCAAAAGGCAGGTGGGGGAGAGAACTGTTCAGAGAAGGGCTGAGCTTCAGCTTGAGCAAGCTGAAAACTGTCATTGGGGGTCATCCCAGACTGATTTCATTTCAGAAGTTACTGAACAAGTTTGTTATTGGGGGGTGTCATATTTTCCCCTGGAGGTGCACGCTCTGCAAACTTGAGCTGCACTGCCGAGCTGCTCAAGCACGTCTCTGCTGCAGGTCACGGCGTGTCTTCTTTGGCTTCTCGTGGCCCCGGGGCTGAGCCGCAGCAGAGCCCTGGCGGAGCCCAGAGCAGCCTCAGCATATCCACAGAGCCCGGCTGCAAGGAGACAAAGCAGAAAGCGCCCGTCAGCTGAAGGCTCCCGTCCCCCTTGTCCCAGCCGCCCGCGGTGCCCAGGCCGTGCTGGCCGTGCTCAGAGCGCTGCCCAGAGCTGCCCAGCATTGCTGCCTCCGGCAGGAGAGCAGGAGGGCAGGACACGTGCCCAGCCTGCAGCCGGCCGTGGCACAGCCACCTCCTCAGCCGCTGCCCAGAGCGGGATGCTGCTGCACTCGCTGCCGTCTCCCAAAAGCCCTTATCCCAGCCGTGCCAAGAGGACGGGCACCCACCTCACGCCTCCCGCCGCCAGAAGAAAAGCTGCTCCCAAACGCTGTCCTCAGCCTTCTCCAAGGGCACGTCCCACCCCCGCCGCAGCTGCTCCCGAGCACTTCGCCATCCGGACCCGACAGCACCTAGAACGCTTCCTTTGGAAAAACAAACCATAAATCAATGAAAAGAGATTACAGACAAAAAGGGGAAACAAGGAAAAAGGTAAAAAAATCTTCTCTCTGCTGGGGCCTTGAGGAAGGCCCAAGCCCGCCATGCGAGGGAAAAACCCACCCACGGGCCAGGGCAGCCCACGCTTTCTCCCTTCCCCCTGCACTGCCCCCAAAAGTCATGCTGAGCCCAAAGCCAACAAGGGCAGTGGAGCAGCCCAAGCCCTTCCTTGCCTGCAGAGCAAAGCAGCCCATGCACAGCTTCTGGTGTCCAACCTCTGCTCCCACCATGGGGCTTGCTTTGTGTCGGGCTGGCTGCCCCAGCCCCAGCACGGGGCACGGTGGGTGCTGGGGGCTGTTGGCAGGGCCAGGAGCAGACTCCCAGTTCAAAAGCAGCCCAGCCTATCCCCCCAGCCCTGCCAAAAAGCAGCTTGGCAGCCGACTGAAGAATTGGTTGCATCCGCCCCAGCAAAGGGGGGAACCTTTGCTTGCCGGCCAGGCTGTGCAATGCCCACATCTGGGAGCATCCCCCTGCGTGTGGACTCATCTGCAAATTCGCTGTGGAGCCTGGCTTTGGAGAAGGTGCCACAACTGAAGTCCATCATCTTCAGCTTGCCAGGTGCAGGAAGAGCTTGTCATCCTTGATGTCACCCTCCATGTCTCCAGCAGCAGCAGCCGCACCTGGCACAGCTTCTCCAGGGCCTCCTTCTTCCCTGGGGCTGGAGCAGGCTGTCAGTGCTCTGCCCAGGGCCCCGGCTGTCGCTGAAGCAGGACAAGCAAAAGCAGCTGCCATGGCGGCCACCAGTGCTGGGAAGAGCAGCTCAGCTCCAGCAGCAGGGCTGCGCGTGCCCAGCTGAGGAGCCCTGCGCAGCGATTCAGGCAGGACAAAAACTCTGCCTTTCTTTGCTGCTTCTTGCCAAGGCGCGTGTGCAGCTGGAACTCACCGGCTCCCTGGCTCAAAGCGTGCGTGTGGCTCTCTCCCTTCTCCTATGGCACGCGAATATCCTGCATCCAAGGAGCACAGGACAGGTCTTCTAATGAGGGCCTTTCCGAGGAGAGCACGGATAGACACCGTCCGATGAGATCCTGGCACTCTGCGCAGAGAAAGCAGAAAGCACCAGTCAGTTGCAGAAGGCTCCTGTCCGCTTTGCCCCACTCTTGCCATGGCCAGGCCGTGCTGCGTGTGCTCAGGGCTGTGCCTAAACTTTGCCATCAATTCTTTCTTTTGGAGGAGAGCGGGACATTGCCACCTCCTCAGCAGCTGCCAGTGTGGGATGCTCCTGAGCCCGCTGCTGTCTCCCAGCACTGCTATTCCCCCCGTGCTGCAGAGACGAGGATCCACCTGGAGAGAGCCGTCGTGGGAGCGAGAGCCGGCCCCAGGTGCTGTTCCAGCCCCTCCTGAAAGGGTGCTCCCCGCAGACCATCTGGTGCAGCACGATGCCCAGGGACCAGACGGTCGCTGCCTCGCCGTGGTACCAGCCCAGGTGCGTCCATTCCGGGGGGCTGTAGGACGGTGTTCCTATGGAATAGAGATGGAGTTCTTCAGGGGGACGCTGCCTGCTCCCAGAGCCTCGCCCCAGCATCCCCGGGCATGCGGGGGCCGCACCAGCGGCACGCGGCGTGACCCGCTGCCCTCTCGCCAGCACCTGGGGCTTGTGTACAAACTGGGGGTTGGAAAAGAAGCCGCTGGTGTCGTAAGAGGGCAGCGGAAGCCCTGGCAAGGCCCGAGCATTCCATGCAAAGGAAAAACCCACTTGGTGCTGGGGAAAAACCACGCTTTCATCCTCCCTGCCTGCACTGCCCCAGAAACCATTCTTAAGGCAAGGCAAGCACGGGCAGCAGAGCAGGCCGAGCCCTGTCTCGCCTGCACACCAAACGGGCTGGAGCACAGGTTCTGGCCCCCCCTCTCTGCTACCCCCACCCACGGGTGTTTCTGTGGCGCTGGCTGCCCCAGCCCCAGCGCCAGTCCTGGGCAGAGGGGCTGGCAAAGGCTGCCAGCAGGGCTGGAAGATGGCCCCTCAGCCAGCGCCGCTCAAAAGCAGCAAGGCTGAAGACTCCGGCTGCCATGACTGGCAGCAAAAGGGAGAATCCCCCCTGCCACAGCCGGCTTGGGCTGTGAGCTGTTGGGCTGTGAGATGCCGCTACCAGGAGCCTCCCCCTGCGTGGGCTCACCTGCAAAGCTGGTGTAGGCTGCGGCTTGCAGGTAGGTGCCACAGCCAAAGTCGATGAGTTTGGCCTGCCCGGTGGCCAGGTCAACCAGGATGTTCTCTGGTTTGATGTCCCGGTGCAGGACCCCGCAGCT
Source organism: Coloeus monedula (assembly GCF_965178545.1). NCBI lineage: Eukaryota > Metazoa > Chordata > Aves > Passeriformes > Corvidae > Coloeus > Coloeus monedula. The sequence goes on from NW_028120437.1 coordinate 54,032, forward strand.
GGTGCAGTGCCGCACGGCCTCCAGCACCTGGCGGAACAGGTGCCGCGCCACCTCCTCGCACAGGAAGCCCCGTGCCCGAATGAAATGAAGGAGGTCCTGAGACCGCTCCGGGCGCTCCAGCACCATCACCACGTTTTTGGGGAGCTCCAGCCACTCGTGGAGCTGGACGATGCCAGGGAAGCCAGCGGACACCTTAGCCAGTAGCACGATCTCCAGTGGTGCTCGGGTGCCGTCGGGCTGTGGGAGGAGCACGATGCCGTCAGCGGGGCCCATGCCGTGCCGGGGCTCGGCAAGCCCTCAGCCAGCCGGGGACGCTCTGCGCGCTCCGCTGGCCCCACGGCCGCTCTCCCTCGAGGCGTTCTGGCGGCTTCCACCCTGCCGGGCCTCGGCTCATCCCCGCCCGTCGCGCCCCGGCTTCTCCCGCTGCCCCTCGCTCACTCACCAGCTGGCCCCAATGGTGGATGCGGTTCCGTGGCACACGTTTGACGGCCACCTGCAAGGTAAGGGGAGCAGCGGGCTGAGCTCGCCGCCCGCCGTGCCGAGCCCCATGCTCCTTCTCCTCCTCCTTTGCCCCCCGCCTCCTGCGCCCGCCGCCCCCGCCACTCACCGGGGCGCCGTCCGAGAGCCGCGTCGCCGCGAAGACGCTGCCGAAGCCGCCGCGCCCCAGCAGCGAACCCAGCCGGTAGCGCTCCTTCAGGCCCTGCTGCGCCTTCCCTGCCGGCGAGACGCGGCCGTCAGCGCTCGGCCCGGGGCCAGGAACGGCCCCCGAGCGCCGCTCAACCGCCCCGGGCCGGCCATCCCCACATGTTGCCTCTTTTGAAGCGGACCCCGGCGGCTCGGGGCCGGCGGCCGCGCTCAAGAGCGGCGGACTTCGGAGCGGGGAAGACGCTGCGGAGGCGGCGGGAGCGGCCGCGCCGCCTGTGTCCCCGGCGGGCCCCGGGAGGAGCCGAGGCCGGGGCCGGGGCCGGGGCCGGGGCCGGGGCCGGGGCCGGGGTCGGGGTGGGGGTCGGGGTCGGGCCAGCCGGAGCCAGGGGCTGGCGATGGTGCCCAGGAGCCAGGCGCTGATGGCCGCCCAGCAGCGCCACAGCCAGGACGGCGAGAGCCGGGCGGAGGCGGGACCGCGGCGGGACGCCCGGGGGCGGGGAGGGGGCAGCCCCGCCCGGGGCCGGGGGCGGGCCGGGGGCATGGCCCGGCCCGGCGTGGGGAGAGGGAGGCCGCGGGAGGGGGGGTTGGGGAACGAAAGGGAGAGCGGGACAGGGCGCGAGACACTGGGAGAGGGAGAGGAGGAGCAGGAGAAGGGACGCAGAGGGTTCGTGGACTCGCTGCTCTTGTGCTGCTCTTGTGCTGCTGCCGCTGCTGCCGCTGCTGCCGCTGCTGCCGCTGAAGCGCTGGGAGCGTTTGTCCGCGTGTCCGTGTGTCCGGTGCCCGTTTGTCCGTTTCCCCCCGCGCGCCCCACGGCCGAGCCCCGCGCGGCCCGGGGCAGCACGGGCCGCTCCGCTCCGGGGCCGAGGCGGAGTCCCGGAGCATCTCTTCCTCCCGCAGCCACAGCAAACCCGCTCGGCCTTTGGGAGCATTTTTGCACACGTTTCCCTTTGAAGGGCTCCTCTCTACCGCCATTTCCAAGGAGTCTCCCTGGGGTTTTGGCACCTGCAGCGACAGGGTAGCGATTGGGCTTCAAACTGCAAGAAAGACATGGAGGGGCTGGAGCGCGTCCAGAGATGGGAATGGAGGCTGGGAAGGGTCTGGAGGACTTCTGAGGGGCAGCTGAGGGATGTGAGGGGGCTGAGCCTGGAGGAAAGGAGGCTCAGGGGGGAGCTGGCTCTCTCCAAGTCCCTGACAGGAGAGGGCAGCCAGGAGGGCTGGGGCTCTGCTGCCAAGGGAAAGGACGAGAGGAAATGGCCTCGGGGGAACCTTTGGGGTGGATGGTGGGGAAATTCTCAATCTCCATGTCTCGACAGAGCGGGAGGGGGGGAGGGGTGGGGCGCGACCTGGGGACACGGGGGTGGTGACGGTGGGCTGGGGACACGGGAAAGGGCACGGGAAAGGGCACGGGAAAGGGCACGGGAAGCCAAAGCCCCGCTGAGCGCTGGCGCTGGGCTGGCACGGGCTGAGCCGGCAGCAGGGCCCCACAGGCCTGAGGGACTCGCCCTGACGCCCGGGGAGTATTGATCCTGGTCTCTAAAAAATGAGACTCAATAAAATATCATTAAAAGATGCCTCCTTCTCCTCCTCCTCCTCCCCCATCCCTTCTCCTGCTCCCCCCGGGCCCAGCGCCCACCCTTGGCCCCCCGTTTGCCCAGCGCGGTCGCATCCCGCGGGAGGAGCAGGGATGGAGTCGGGGCAGGTCGGGCTGGGGCAGGGCTGGGCTGTGGGCCCGGCCTGGGAGCCCCCCACGCGCCCCCTCCTCAAATTCCCCTGGCGGGGGGCGCTGGGGGCGAGGGGGGGCGCAGGTGGGGTCCGGGTGGGGAGCGCTGGGCGCTGCGGGTCTGCCTGGCAACTGGTGAGTCACCAGCGCCGCGCGCTCTGATTGGCTGAAGGTTGTTCAGCGCCTTCTCTGATTCTCTGACACTCGCGGGGAATTTTGGTTGGTCCTTGGGGGCTGTGGGGCGGCTTAGGGGGGGGTCTCTGCGCCTTTGGGGTTCGCTGGGTGCCGATTTGGGGTTGAGGTGCCTCCCAAGGACCCCCCGGGGGGTGGGGGGGGCGACACAGGGGTGACACACGGGGGTCCCCATTCCCGATCCATCCTGGGGCCGGTTCCGCCCCCTCCACTCTCGGTCCCTGCGCGGGATCCCCCAAAGTCCCTTCCCACTGTTCCCCAATAAACGGGACCGGGGCGAACTGGGAAGCCTTCCTGGGAACACTGGGAGCAGCCGGGCAGGGGCAGAGTGACAGCGGGGCTGGGGGGGACACACGACCCCCCAAAATCAGTTCCGTGCCGCAGCGTGTTGTGCACAATTTCTATGCTGATAAGAGAAGGGGGTGCTTTTGGAACGTGTTCCTTCCTGACACGTCTGTCTGTGGGGGCTTTAGGTGCTTGCACTCAGGGATAGAGAAGGTGTGTGAAAGTGACTGGGCTGCGAGAATCCTGTTGCACAGGGAAGAGGGAAGGTCAGCAAATGTCTCCTGTCCTGGCACATGTCTCAGTCTGAAGTGCAGCTGGAGATGCTTCACTTCCGCCAAGGACTCTGCCACCTGGAGAGAAGGATGCGCTCTATGGAGCTGAGAAAGAAAGTGCGTAGCACTAGCTTGTTTCCTCTAGTTCCTAGACAGCAAAGGGGCTAGGAAAGGCAGCACTGGCTTTTTGTTCTAGGACTTTTTCTTGACAAGCAGCTGCTGGATGTTTGGAAGGGGGTTGGGGATATGCAAAAATGAGAGGGTAAGATGGTACATTGAGCTTGAGAGCAAAAGCATATCTTCAGGGATTTGGATGCATTTCAGAGGCTGGGAGTTCCATGCTGAGCAGCTGATGGCACAGAAAAGGTTCTAAAGAAAGAGGCCGTGCTGGAATTGCCTTTTCTTTTGCAGCCTAGGAACTGCACAGCCAACAGCAAAAACGATTCCTCCTCCCTCCCTGCAACATGCAGGATCCCATTCCTTTCTGTCTCCAAGAGGCAGGATGCACAGCCGAGCTCTTCCACCGACTGCTCGCACACGACTGGGGCCGCGCCAGCCAAGCGCTTGGCTTTTTCCTGGCCACTGTCAGCGCTCATGGAAACAAGCACACGATAGCGCTGCCCACTTGCAGGAGAAGGAATCACTGCGAGGCCAGCTCGAAAGCACCCCAAGGGCAGAGGCAACTGGGAAACTTCCCTGCTCTCAAATCAACGGTGTCAGGACAAAAAGATTTCCCTCATCTTCCCCTTGCAAGTGCAGCCTCTTCTTTGCACCCACACGCCAAGAGCAAGATGAACTCCTTTGCCCTAAGAAATCTTTTCCCTCATGCAGAGTCCCGCCACCAACTTGAAGCCATCTGGCAAAAGCAGAGCTCACAAAAGGGCCAGCTGAGAAAGCTCTTGCTGCCTACAACTTCAAGTGCAGCTCTCAAAGCAGCAGCACACATGCTGCTCTGGGCACTTTCCTTCTCAGCTCTGGGCACCATCCTAAGCCTTCCCTCTCCCAGAGTCAGGATCCAAAGGCAACGGCACCAGGGACTGCTCACACACGAAAGGCAGCAGGACAAAAGAGCTTGGCCTTTGTATTCCCGCTGACAGCTCAACAGCTCTAAGCCAGAGAAGTGCCTGGTGGGAAGAGCCTTTAGAATCACTCCGAGCACCTCATGACAAGGAGCTGCAGCGTGTGGGGATGAATCTCCAGCAGCCTCCTGCCCCAGGGTGTCCCCCGGGAGCAGCCATGCGCCAGGCCGTGACTGCCAGCTGCACAGCCAAAGGAGCCGGTGTTCCACACCACGGCTGTGCCTGGGACAGAGACACGAGTGGCCACAGAAGTGGCCATGGCACTGTCCGCACGCTGTCCCTGCTGCTTCTCGCCCAGCCGCTGGTGGGGCACCAACTCCCAGCCACGCACTCCTAAAGCCACGGGCCCACTGGGACACTGCGGGGGCTGGTGGAAGCCAGCGGCCATTGTGACACAGCGGGGCTGCACAGAAGGCACGGTGCTTTGTGACCCGTGGCTCCCAGGAGAGCCTTTGTGATGCTGGGGACCTACCCGGAAGCCTGGCTCCACTGTGACACCAGCACAGAAGCTCGGGGAGCCCTGGAGACCGTGGGGATGCTGGGGAAGCTGACGGAAGCCTGGGCACCACAGTGACGCTATGGAAGCTGGTGGAACCGAGGGGCCACCGTGACACTCTGGGGCCTTTTGGAAGCAACGAGACCCTGGTGGGAAGCCACGGGATGATTAATGCTGGCAGGAACCTGCTCCAGGTGGGCTCCTCTCTCCCAGCTTCCACAGGTGCTGCTAGGATGCCACTGCGGCACTGGCTTGTCACGGGCTCACGGCTTCCTTTGGGAATGGCTCTGCTGCAGGATGGCATGCTGCAGAGAATGCAGGTAGATTTTGTGCTCCCTCCTGGCATGCAGGTGGACAAGCAAGCCTGATCCAGCCCCCCCTCAGCCCATGTCCGGCTGTGTCATTGGGGCGGGGCAACTTTGGGAGCAGCCCCAGCCCTGCTGCACAAATCCACAGAGAGCTGGGATTTTTCCAAGTCTCGTGTCTCCGTTGTGCCGTATTCCCAAAGAAGCAGCAGCCCCTCCCGATGAACACGGCGAGTTACGCGGATGCTTGTCAGCTCCACTGCCTGCCTAGAAATCTGGAAACTGCTTCTAAATGCTGCTCCCTTCAGCTCTTGGGCACCGGCTGACACAGAGCTGGGAAACAAATCCCCTGGCTGCTGGCTGACAAGGTGAGTTCCGCCAGAGTCAGAGCTCCGTGGGAAATCTCTATCCACGCCTCTCCTTTGAATAGATCCGCACACGCGGTGCGCAGGGACGTGTCCTGTATGGAAAGGAAGGAGTGTGCCAGCACCGTGACTGACACTTTCCCTCTCCGTGTGCGTTGCAGAGCCACGGGTACACAGACGTGATGGAAACCCTCGCACAGCCAGAGCCTTCTGTCCCTGCAGAACGGAGCGCGGCGGGTGGGGGCGGTTGGTGGGCAGCGAGTCCCGGACAGCGGGCGAGATCCGGCTCCACAGCTGCCAGGCCCCGTTAAGGCTTAATGCCGCCTCCTCGGCAACAGGAAAGGCCTTCAGCCTCGTCCCTGCCCAGAGGAGCAGCGCTGGCCTGGCTGCACAGCTCATTTTCCCCACAGGTCACAGGAGATGAGATGACAATGCTTGCAAACCCCGAGTGCGAGCCACAGCTCTGGGTGCTCACCATGAACCTCGGCTCTGCGAGCGCTGTCTGCCCCAGGCTCCAGGGGATGCAGTGGGAGCCCGGCTGGGCTCTGCCCTGGGACCATCCTCCAGGGACAGCTGCACACAGGGAGCATTTGGTTGCCACAAAGAGCCAGGCCATGGCTGCAGGGAGCTGCTCCAGGTGCGGCCTGCACTGCTGTGTGCTGCGCTCTGGGGCTGCTGCTCCTCGCAGAGGGGACTGCACTGGGGTGCCAGAGGAGACAGAGAAGCTCCATCTTAAGCCTAAGTGGGCTGGATGGCCGGACTGGGAAGAGTGGCGAGAGTCAAGGGCATTCACAGAGCTCATCCTGCTCTGTGAAGAACGAGGAAAAGGGAGTGGGAACCCAGCAGTGAGCAGAGCTGAGGCCTGGAGAGCAGCTCTGAATGACACCCAAATCTCACCAGACCTCTGAGACATTGCTGTTCTTCAGCCAGTGACAACATGAGTCCCTAAACCTGGGGCTCACTCTTCCTCGTGGCCAGGGGCATCAAGGAAGGCTACAGTGCAATGGGGACTGCAGTGAGCTGGGAACTCACTGGGGGAAAGAGGGAGCACTTGTGGAGCAAAAGGCAGGTGGGGGAGAGAACTGTTCAGAGAAGGGCTGAGCTTCAGCTTGAGCAAGCTGAAAACTGTCATTGGGGGTCATCCCAGACTGATTTCATTTCAGAAGTTACTGAACAAGTTTGTTATTGGGGGGTGTCATATTTTCCCCTGGAGGTGCACGCTCTGCAAACTTGAGCTGCACTGCCGAGCTGCTCAAGCACGTCTCTGCTGCAGGTCACGGCGTGTCTTCTTTGGCTTCTCGTGGCCCCGGGGCTGAGCCGCAGCAGAGCCCTGGCGGAGCCCAGAGCAGCCTCAGCATATCCACAGAGCCCGGCTGCAAGGAGACAAAGCAGAAAGCGCCCGTCAGCTGAAGGCTCCCGTCCCCCTTGTCCCAGCCGCCCGCGGTGCCCAGGCCGTGCTGGCCGTGCTCAGAGCGCTGCCCAGAGCTGCCCAGCATTGCTGCCTCCGGCAGGAGAGCAGGAGGGCAGGACACGTGCCCAGCCTGCAGCCGGCCGTGGCACAGCCACCTCCTCAGCCGCTGCCCAGAGCGGGATGCTGCTGCACTCGCTGCCGTCTCCCAAAAGCCCTTATCCCAGCCGTGCCAAGAGGACGGGCACCCACCTCACGCCTCCCGCCGCCAGAAGAAAAGCTGCTCCCAAACGCTGTCCTCAGCCTTCTCCAAGGGCACGTCCCACCCCCGCCGCAGCTGCTCCCGAGCACTTCGCCATCCGGACCCGACAGCACCTAGAACGCTTCCTTTGGAAAAACAAACCATAAATCAATGAAAAGAGATTACAGACAAAAAGGGGAAACAAGGAAAAAGGTAAAAAAATCTTCTCTCTGCTGGGGCCTTGAGGAAGGCCCAAGCCCGCCATGCGAGGGAAAAACCCACCCACGGGCCAGGGCAGCCCACGCTTTCTCCCTTCCCCCTGCACTGCCCCCAAAAGTCATGCTGAGCCCAAAGCCAACAAGGGCAGTGGAGCAGCCCAAGCCCTTCCTTGCCTGCAGAGCAAAGCAGCCCATGCACAGCTTCTGGTGTCCAACCTCTGCTCCCACCATGGGGCTTGCTTTGTGTCGGGCTGGCTGCCCCAGCCCCAGCACGGGGCACGGTGGGTGCTGGGGGCTGTTGGCAGGGCCAGGAGCAGACTCCCAGTTCAAAAGCAGCCCAGCCTATCCCCCCAGCCCTGCCAAAAAGCAGCTTGGCAGCCGACTGAAGAATTGGTTGCATCCGCCCCAGCAAAGGGGGGAACCTTTGCTTGCCGGCCAGGCTGTGCAATGCCCACATCTGGGAGCATCCCCCTGCGTGTGGACTCATCTGCAAATTCGCTGTGGAGCCTGGCTTTGGAGAAGGTGCCACAACTGAAGTCCATCATCTTCAGCTTGCCAGGTGCAGGAAGAGCTTGTCATCCTTGATGTCACCCTCCATGTCTCCAGCAGCAGCAGCCGCACCTGGCACAGCTTCTCCAGGGCCTCCTTCTTCCCTGGGGCTGGAGCAGGCTGTCAGTGCTCTGCCCAGGGCCCCGGCTGTCGCTGAAGCAGGACAAGCAAAAGCAGCTGCCATGGCGGCCACCAGTGCTGGGAAGAGCAGCTCAGCTCCAGCAGCAGGGCTGCGCGTGCCCAGCTGAGGAGCCCTGCGCAGCGATTCAGGCAGGACAAAAACTCTGCCTTTCTTTGCTGCTTCTTGCCAAGGCGCGTGTGCAGCTGGAACTCACCGGCTCCCTGGCTCAAAGCGTGCGTGTGGCTCTCTCCCTTCTCCTATGGCACGCGAATATCCTGCATCCAAGGAGCACAGGACAGGTCTTCTAATGAGGGCCTTTCCGAGGAGAGCACGGATAGACACCGTCCGATGAGATCCTGGCACTCTGCGCAGAGAAAGCAGAAAGCACCAGTCAGTTGCAGAAGGCTCCTGTCCGCTTTGCCCCACTCTTGCCATGGCCAGGCCGTGCTGCGTGTGCTCAGGGCTGTGCCTAAACTTTGCCATCAATTCTTTCTTTTGGAGGAGAGCGGGACATTGCCACCTCCTCAGCAGCTGCCAGTGTGGGATGCTCCTGAGCCCGCTGCTGTCTCCCAGCACTGCTATTCCCCCCGTGCTGCAGAGACGAGGATCCACCTGGAGAGAGCCGTCGTGGGAGCGAGAGCCGGCCCCAGGTGCTGTTCCAGCCCCTCCTGAAAGGGTGCTCCCCGCAGACCATCTGGTGCAGCACGATGCCCAGGGACCAGACGGTCGCTGCCTCGCCGTGGTACCAGCCCAGGTGCGTCCATTCCGGGGGGCTGTAGGACGGTGTTCCTATGGAATAGAGATGGAGTTCTTCAGGGGGACGCTGCCTGCTCCCAGAGCCTCGCCCCAGCATCCCCGGGCATGCGGGGGCCGCACCAGCGGCACGCGGCGTGACCCGCTGCCCTCTCGCCAGCACCTGGGGCTTGTGTACAAACTGGGGGTTGGAAAAGAAGCCGCTGGTGTCGTAAGAGGGCAGCGGAAGCCCTGGCAAGGCCCGAGCATTCCATGCAAAGGAAAAACCCACTTGGTGCTGGGGAAAAACCACGCTTTCATCCTCCCTGCCTGCACTGCCCCAGAAACCATTCTTAAGGCAAGGCAAGCACGGGCAGCAGAGCAGGCCGAGCCCTGTCTCGCCTGCACACCAAACGGGCTGGAGCACAGGTTCTGGCCCCCCCTCTCTGCTACCCCCACCCACGGGTGTTTCTGTGGCGCTGGCTGCCCCAGCCCCAGCGCCAGTCCTGGGCAGAGGGGCTGGCAAAGGCTGCCAGCAGGGCTGGAAGATGGCCCCTCAGCCAGCGCCGCTCAAAAGCAGCAAGGCTGAAGACTCCGGCTGCCATGACTGGCAGCAAAAGGGAGAATCCCCCCTGCCACAGCCGGCTTGGGCTGTGAGCTGTTGGGCTGTGAGATGCCGCTACCAGGAGCCTCCCCCTGCGTGGGCTCACCTGCAAAGCTGGTGTAGGCTGCGGCTTGCAGGTAGGTGCCACAGCCAAAGTCGATGAGTTTGGCCTGCCCGGTGGCCAGGTCAACCAGGATGTTCTCTGGTTTGATGTCCCGGTGCAGGACCCCGCAGCTGGTGCAGTGCCGCACGGCCTCCAGCACCTGGCGGAACAGGTGCCGCGCCACCTCCTCGCACAGGAAGCCCCGTGCCCGAATGAAATGAAGGAGGTCCTGAGACCGCTCCGGGCGCTCCAGCACCATCACCACGTTTTTGGGGAGCTCCAGCCACTCGTGGAGCTGGACGATGCCAGGGAAGCCAGCGGACACCTTAGCCAGTAGCACGATCTCCAGTGGTGCTCGGGTGCCGTCGGGCTGTGGGAGGAGCACGATGCCGTCAGCGGGGCCCATGCCGTGCCGGGGCTCGGCAAGCCCTCAGCCAGCCGGGGACGCTCTGCGCGCTCCGCTGGCCCCACGGCCGCTCTCCCTCGAGGCGTTCTGGCGGCTTCCACCCTGCCGGGCCTCGGCTCATCCCCGCCCGTCGCGCCCCGGCTTCTCCCGCTGCCCCTCGCTCACTCACCAGCTGGCCCCAATGGTGGATGCGGTTCCGTGGCACACGTTTGACGGCCACCTGCAAGGTAAGGGGAGCAGCGGGCTGAGCTCGCCGCCCGCCGTGCCGAGCCCCATGCTCCTTCTCCTCCTCCTTTGCCCCCCGCCTCCTGCGCCCGCCGCCCCCGCCACTCACCGGGGCGCCGTCCGAGAGCCGCGTCGCCGCGAAGACGCTGCCGAAGCCGCCGCGCCCCAGCAGCGAACCCAGCCGGTAGCGCTCCTTCAGGCCCTGCTGCGCCTTCCCTGCCGGCGAGACGCGGCCGTCAGCGCTCGGCCCGGGGCCAGGAACGGCCCCCGAGCGCCGCTCAACCGCCCCGGGCCGGCCATCCCCACATGTTGCCTCTTTTGAAGCGGACCCCGGCGGCTCGGGGCCGGCGGCCGCGCTCAAGAGCGGCGGACTTCGGAGCGGGGAAGACGCTGCGGAGGCGGCGGGAGCGGCCGCGCCGCCTGTGTCCCCGGCGGGCCCCGGGAGGAGCCGAGGCCGGGGCCGGGGCCGGGGCCGGGGCCGGGGCCGGGGTCGGGGTGGGGGTCGGGGTCGGGCCAGCCGGAGCCAGGGGCTGGCGATGGTGCCCAGGAGCCAGGCGCTGATGGCCGCCCAGCAGCGCCACAGCCAGGACGGCGAGAGCCGGGCGGAGGCGGGACCGCGGCGGGACGCCCGGGGGCGGGGAGGGGGCAGCCCCGCCCGGGGCCGGGGGCGGGCCGGGGGCATGGCCCGGCCCGGCGTGGGGAGAGGGAGGCCGCGGGAGGGGGGGTTGGGGAACGAAAGGGAGAGCGGGACAGGGCGCGAGACACTGGGAGAGGGAGAGGAGGAGCAGGAGAAGGGACGCAGAGGGTTCGTGGACTCGCTGCTCTTGTGCTGCTCTTGTGCTGCTGCCGCTGCTGCCGCTGCTGCCGCTGCTGCCGCTGCTGCCGCTGCTGCCGCTGAAGCGCTGGGAGCGTTTGTCCGCGTGTCCGTGTGTCCGGTGCCCGTTTGTCCGTTTCCCCCCGCGCGCCCCACGGCCGAGCCCCGCGCGGCCCGGGGCAGCACGGGCCGCTCCGCTCCGGGGCCGAGGCGGAGTCCCGGAGCATCTCTTCCTCCCGCAGCCACAGCAAACCCGCTCGGCCTTTGGGAGCATTTTTGCACACGTTTCCCTTTGAAGGGCTCCTCTCTACCGCCATTTCCAAGGAGTCTCCCTGGGGTTTTGGCACCTGCAGCGACAGGGTAGCGATTGGGCTTCAAACTGCAAGAAAGACATGGAGGGGCTGGAGCGCGTCCAGAGATGGGAATGGAGGCTGGGAAGGGTCTGGAGGACTTCTGAGGGGCAGCTGAGGGATGTGAGGGGGCTGAGCCTGGAGGAAAGGAGGCTCAGGGGGGAGCTGGCTCTCTCCAAGTCCCTGACAGGAGAGGGCAGCCAGGAGGGCTGGGGCTCTGCTGCCAAGGGAAAGGACGAGAGGAAATGGCCTCGGGGGAACCTTTGGGGTGGATGGTGGGGAAATTCTCAATCTCCATGTCTCGACAGAGCGGGAGGGGGGGAGGGGTGGGGCGCGACCTGGGGACACGGGGGTGGTGACGGTGGGCTGGGGACACGGGAAAGGGCACGGGAAAGGGCACGGGAAGCCAAAGCCCCGCTGAGCGCTGGCGCTGGGCTGGCACGGGCTGAGCCGGCAGCAGGGCCCCACAGGCCTGAGGGACTCGCCCTGACGCCCGGGGAGTATTGATCCTGGTCTCTAAAAAATGAGACTCAATAAAATATCATTAAAAGATGCCTCCTTCTCCTCCTCCTCCTCCCCCATCCCTTCTCCTGCTCCCCCCGGGCCCAGCGCCCACCCTTGGCCCCCCGTTTGCCCAGCGCGGTCGCATCCCGCGGGAGGAGCAGGGATGGAGTCGGGGCAGGTCGGGCTGGGGCAGGGCTGGGCTGTGGGCCCGGCCTGGGAGCCCCCCACGCGCCCCCTCCTCAAATTCCCCTGGCGGGGGGCGCTGGGGGCGAGGGGGGGCGCAGGTGGGGTCCGGGTGGGGAGCGCTGGGCGCTGCGGGTCTGCCTGGCAACTGGTGAGTCACCAGCGCCGCGCGCTCTGATTGGCTGAAGGTTGTTCAGCGCCTTCTCTGATTCTCTGACACTCGCGGGGAATTTTGGTTGGTCCTTGGGGGCTGTGGGGCGGCTTAGGGGGGGGTCTCTGCGCCTTTGGGGTTCGCTGGGTGCCGATTTGGGGTTGAGGTGCCTCCCAAGGACCCCCCGGGGGGGGGGGGGGCGACACAGGGGTGACACACGGGGGTCCCCATTCCCGATCCATCCTGGGGCCGGTTCCGCCCCCTCCACTCTCGGTCCCTGCGCGGGATCCCCCAAAGTCCCTTCCCACTGTTCCCCAATAAACGGGACCGGGGCGAACTGGGAAGCCTTCCTGGGAACACTGGGAGCAGCCGGGCAGGGGCAGAGTGACAGCGGGGCTGGGGGGGACACACGACCCCCCAAAATCAGTTCCGTGCCGCAGCGTGTTGTGCACAATTTCTATGCTGATAAGAGAAGGGGGTGCTTTTGGAACGTGTTCCTTCCTGACACGTCTGTCTGTGGGGGCTTTAGGTGCTTGCACTCAGGGATAGAGAAGGTGTGTGAAAGTGACTGGGCTGCGAGAATCCTGTTGCACAGGGAAGAGGGAAGGTCAGCAAATGTCTCCTGTCCTGGCACATGTCTCAGTCTGAAGTGCAGCTGGAGATGCTTCACTTCCGCCAAGGACTCTGCCACCTGGAGAGAAGGATGCGCTCTATGGAGCTGAGAAAGAAAGTGCGTAGCACTAGCTTGTTTCCTCTAGTTCCTAGACAGCAAAGGGGCTAGGAAAGGCAGCACTGGCTTTTTGTTCTAGGACTTTTTCTTGACAAGCAGCTGCTGGATGTTTGGAAGGGGGTTGGGGATATGCAAAAATGAGAGGGTAAGATGGTACATTGAGCTTGAGAGCAAAAGCATATCTTCAGGGATTTGGATGCATTTCAGAGGCTGGGAGTTCCATGCTGAGCAGCTGATGGCACAGAAAAGGTTCTAAAGAAAGAGGCCGTGCTGGAATTGCCTTTTCTTTTGCAGCCTAGGAACTGCACAGCCAACAGCAAAAACGATTCCTCCTCCCTCCCTGCAACATGCAGGATCCCATTCCTTTCTGTCTCCAAGAGGCAGGATGCACAGCCGAGCTCTTCCACCCACTGCTCGCACACGACTGGGGCCGCGCCAGCCAAGCGCTTGGCTTTTTCCTGGCCACTGTCAGCGCTCATGGAAACAAGCACACGATAGCGCTGCCCACTTGCAGGAGAAGGAATCACTGCGAGGCCAGCTCGAAAGCACCCCAAGGGCAGAGGCAACTGGGAAACTTCCCTGCTCTCAAATCAACGGTGTCAGGACAAAAAGATTTCCCTCATCTTCCCCTTGCAAGTGCAGCCTCTTCTTTGCACCCACACGCCAAGAGCAAGATGAACTCCTTTGCCCTAAGAAATCTTTTCCCTCATGCAGAGTCCCGCCACCAACTTGAAGCCATCTGGCAAAAGCAGAGCTCACAAAAGGGCCAGCTGAGAAAGCTCTTGCTGCCTACAACTTCAAGTGCAGCTCTCAAAGCAGCAGCACACATGCTGCTCTGGGCACTTTCCTTCTCAGCTCTGGGCACCATCCTAAGCCTTCCCTCTCCCAGAGTCAGGATCCAAAGGCAACGGCACCAGGGACTGCTCACACACGAAAGGCAGCAGGACAAAAGAGCTTGGCCTTTGTATTCCCGCTGACAGCTCAACAGCTCTAAGCCAGAGAAGTGCCTGGTGGGAAGAGCCTTTAGAATCACTCCGAGCACCTCATGACAAGGAGCTGCAGCGTGTGGGGATGAATCTCCAGCAGCCTCCTGCCCCAGGGTGTCCCCCGGGAGCAGCCATGCGCCAGGCCGTGACTGCCAGCTGCACAGCCAAAGGAGCCGGTGTTCCACACCACGGCTGTGCCTGGGACAGAGACACGAGTGGCCACAGAAGTGGCCATGGCACTGTCCGCACGCTGTCCCTGCTGCTTCTCGCCCAGCCGCTGGTGGGGCACCAACTCCCAGCCACGCACTCCTAAAGCCACGGGCCCACTGGGACACTGCGGGGGCTGGTGGAAGCCAGCGGCCATTGTGACACAGCGGGGCTGCACAGAAGGCACGGTGCTTTGTGACCCGTGGCTCCCAGGAGAGCCTTTGTGATGCTGGGGACCTACCCGGAAGCCTGGCTCCACTGTGACACCAGCACAGAAGCTCGGGGAGCCCTGGAGACCGTGGGGATGCTGGGGAAGCTGACGGAAGCCTGGGCACCACAGTGACGCTATGGAAGCTGGTGGAACCGAGGGGCCACCGTGACACTCTGGGGCCTTTTGGAAGCAACGAGACCCTGGTGGGAAGCCACGGGATGATTAATGCTGGCAGGAACCTGCTCCAGGTGGGCTCCTCTCTCCCAGCTTCCACAGGTGCTGCTAGGATGCCACTGCGGCACTGGCTTGTCACGGGCTCACGGCTTCCTTTGGGAATGGCTCTGCTGCAGGATGGCATGCTGCAGAGAATGCAGGTAGATTTTGTGCTCCCTCCTGGCATGCAGGTGGACAAGCAAGCCT
>NW_028120436.1:0-68318 GCF_965178545.1 Coloeus monedula
GTGCTCCTTCCGTGTGTCCCAGCTGGCAGGGAATGGGGGGAAGGAGAAGGCCAGGAGGCCCAGGAAGGGAAGCAGCAGCTCTTGTGCTTTGGATTTGCAGAGAGGAGCTGTGCCTGCAGTGTCCTGCCCGTGGCACGCAGTGTGCCAAACACACATCCCCGGAACGGGCACTGGGCTGCCCGGGCAGCGCTGGGATGGACATGGATAAAGGGCTGCCCACGGCCCCTCGGCCAGGGGCTGCTCTGAACAGGCACCCAGAGATGCTTCAGTCCCGACAGACCCCACTGACACCCCAAAAATGCCCCAAGGAACAGCTGGCACTGGGCAATGTCAGAATGGGCTGTTTGCAGAGGGGCTCAGACAGCAATTCCCAGTGCTGACCTCCCACACACCTGCCAGCTATGTCCCAGCCACCCAAAATGCCTTCCCTTCCAGCCTGAGGCCATCATCCCTCAGCAGTGTTAAAGCCAAGGCAAGCTTCCCCCACAGCAATGAAATGCCAAGCAATGCCCTCAGAGATGCCTTCAAATGAAAGGTCAGAGTCAGAGAAATCTCTTTGGATTGAGTTGGGAGTTTTTGGGGAGCCAGCTGGAACTGCACAACTGATGGAAAGCTTTCCCAGGTGGCTCCCACTGCAGGTGCCCTGAAGGCAGGGATGTGCATCCCTTTCCTGAGGGAAAAGAACTTGCAGAGGCCACTCCTGAGGCTCTGGAATGAAATCAACTCCTGCAGGGAGAGAAGTCCTCCCGTGGGCACAGGGGCTGCCTCAGCACAGGCTGGGAGCGTGTCCAGCCAGTGCCTGTTCCTGCTTTCAAATATCACCTGGAGCCCCAGCTCGGGGGGTGCAGGCAGCTGAATTCCAGGGAACTCTGTCAGGTGCCCCCAGGGACATTGGGGGGGGGGGGCTGGGGGATGAGGGTTACAAACAGCAAATTCTATGGAACATGAAGCTGTCCTTGCCCTGACCCTGCTGAGCTTCCCTGGAAGCTCTGCTGGGTCCTGCCACAGCTGGTGTTAAATAGGCAGCTCTGCATGGGAATATCCATGCTCCAGGAGGCGCTGGGAGGCTATGCCAGTGGCAATTCAGCAGGGAATTCAGGGCTTTGGGTAGAATTCATCTGAACTAGCAAAGCCAACCCCCAAATCTGCGCACCACCCAGGGAACAATCTTTGTGCTGCCCTGGCAGCCAAAGCCCCTGGGCTGGGAAATGTCAGCAGGCAAATGGATGGAATGATCTAAATGCCAGCATCCCCCAAAGGGACAATGCCATCACCTCCCTTTGCTCCCAAAGTGTCCACTGTGTTCCCCACAGGTACCCTGGGGATGCCAGGGAGGTGCCTTTGCCCACAGTGCCTTTCTCCTGCCCCTCTCCAGCCTGAGGCCTCTTCTCCCTTCCCTGCCAGCTGATGCCAAGGAAGGAAGACACAGTGAGTGCTGAGTTGACCTCCAAATAGTCCTTCCCTCACCTTGAGATGACCTGAGATTTTACCCCCAAAATGTCCCCATCTGCCTCCTTCTGAGTTCCTCATTTTTTACAAGGAAGCATTCTTTCTCTGCTCTGGAGATTACCACAAGATTTGCCCCCAAAACTTTCCCCACCTGTCCACTACCTCTTTCCTCATTTCCACCTCAATCTTTTCATTCTTTGCCCTACAGATGCTTTCAATTTTTACCCCTCTGAACTTCCCTACCTGTCCATAAGTGATTACCTCAGTTTACCCCATCAAGTGCATTCTCTCTGCTACAGATCACCTCAGATTTTACCTCCAACATTTTCTGTACATCTCCAGCACTGACTGAGTACTTTATTTTTACCTCCAAATACTCATTTTCTACCATGGAGATTCCCTCAAGTTTTACCTGCCAGATTTACCCACCTGTCCACAGCAATTCCCTCAGTTTACCTCAGGATGCTCCTGCTCTCTCCTAGAGATGACTTCACATTTTACCCCCTCAGTTTTCTCTACCTGCCCAGTTCTGATCACCTCCTTTTTACCTCAAAACATGAGTTCTTTCTTCTACAGATGAACTCAGATTTTATTACCAAAATGTCTATTTTGTCCCCTGTGCACTGACTAGATTTTAAAACCCAAACCACGCAGGTTATGTCTGTCTTACCCCCAAAATGTTCATTCTGTCCCCTACAAATTAGGTCAGATTTTTTCTCAAAACCACTTATGGTTCCTACATAATTACCTCAGGGTTTGCCCCCCACATTCTACCTCATCTTGACTACTGATCACCTCATTGCTTCCTCAATATGTTCATTCTTTGCCCTACAGATCTTCCCAAGTTTTACACCCCAAATTTCCTTGCCTAGCCCCAGTGATTGCCTCAGTTCATGTCAGTGGTCACACTCTCCCTAGAGATTACCTCAAGTTTAACCCCCAAAATTTTCCTGAACTGTCCACAACTTATTACCTCATTTTTACCAAAAAAGATTCATTCTCAACCTTTAGATCATTTCAAATTTGACCCCCCAAAATTCCCCTACCTGTCCACTACTGATTCCCTCATTCTTCCTTCAATATTTATTTCCTTTCTACCATGTAGCTTCTATCAAGATTTACCCCCAAAGTTTTCCATCTGTCTACTACTGCTTACCTCATTTTTACCTCAAAATGTTCTTTCTACAGCTTATTTAATATTATTTTTACACAAGTTTCCCTATCTGCCCACAACTGATTCCCTCATGTTACCTCAGTGTGTTCATGCTCTCCCCTAGAGATTAGCTCAGATTTAGCCCCCAAATTTTCCCCACATGCTCAGTATTCATCACCTCCTTTTTCCCTCCAAGTGTTCATTCTCTGCTCTTGAGACTTTGTCAAGTTTGGCCTCCAAAATTTTCCTTCTTTGTCTATTACTGAGTACCTCATTTTTGCTCCAAAATATTCATTCTGTCCCCTACAGATTACATCAAGTTTTACCCCCCAGTTTTTCCTTCCTGTACAATATTAACTCTTTTCTGCCCCAAAAATGTGCATTCGTTCCCCTAAACATCACCTCAGCTTTTCCCTCAAAAATGCCACCTTGCTCTGCTTGACATCACCTCCCATTTTCCTACACAAACAATTCTTGTGTCCCCTCTCAGTCACCCCAGGTTTTCAGCTGAAAATGTCTCCTCTGTCCCCTCAAAGTCATCCCAGGTTTTCCCAGTGAGGAGCTGCAAGGAATTCAGGCAGGGCCAATGACACCAGGGAACAGCTGTAAATTCAGAGGCAGAGAGAGAAGATCTATCAGGAAAGGGGAAAGGTTCAGAAAACATTTCTGCAATTAATTAATAATTATTTCCAGTTCCCCACTGAGAAGAACACAACCTCACAGCTGTTAAGGCCTGACAGTTCCCTGCAGGGAGAGCTCAGCCCATGTGCCCAGAGGCAATCCCAGCATCTGCAAGAAAGAAAGAAGCAGCAAAAGGTGATTGCTTCTCTTTCAAAGTTATTTCAAGTGCTCACACCCAAACCCACCTTTGCTCTTGATTCTGGCCAGGTGCATGGTGAGCACTGGGCACAGGTCATGTCATCCATGCTGGTGTGAGTGATGCTTTCTGGGGGAAAGCAGCTGATCTCCAAAGTTCCCTTCCTGCCCTGTGCCTGATCTGCACAGGAGAAAACCTCTTCCAGGAAGGGACTGTGCTCCCTCTAATGCCATTTGCCCAGTCTGTTCCATGGGGATACTGCCAGCCTGGGGCAGCAGAGGCACATGCAGCTCTCAGCACTCCCTGCTCCAAGCACAGCTCTGGGCTCCTTTGCACACTGCCTCTGCCGTGGGGTTTTCTCCAGGAGAAGCCAAGGAATTGCTCATGGAAGGGTGCAGATTAAGTTATCCCAAAGGGAAGCAAAGAGTAAGTACTCCAGGAAGAGCCCTTGGGATCTGCTGGGCTGAGGTGGGAAGGGGACATTCATTCCCTGCAGGGCCAATACACAACAACCTCCAAGCCAAAGCCCAGACTGGCAGGTGGGGTCTGACAGCAGCACTCTGACAAACCTCCTTGTCATTCTTCCCTGCAGTGACTTTTGCAAGCAAACTCTGAAGCTGACAAGCCCAGAAGCTCCATCCAGCCACTCTGGAAGGAAAGGATACTCCCAGGGATGAGGCACATTCCCAGCAAACTCTCCCAACACAGCCTGGAGGCAGCGCTGGAGCTCGGGTGTGGGGCTGGGAAGGGCTGCCAGGAGCACGCAGCCCCCAGGTGGGGTGGCAGCGGCAGCAGCAAATTCCCACAGGCTGATGGCACAGCAGAGAGACAAAGGCCAGCAGTGCCCACGGGAGGTGCAGGGTTAATTCTGCTCCCTGCCCTGCCCCATCCCTGCAGGAAATCTCCAAGGGGGAGAGAAACTCTCAGGGTGCCCAAAATGCAGCATCTGTCACCCTGATCCAGCTTCAACTCAGCATGGGGGGCCAAACTCCCCCCACAGGTAAACACTGAGCTGACCTGGTCAGTCTCAAACACAGCCCCAGTTCTCACCTCCAGCCTGCTCCTGGGGCTGCTGCCACATTCCTGACAAGGAGCCCCTTTGGACAGGGCTCTCTCTGTGTCTCAGGTGCTGGGCACTGCAGGGACCAGGGCAGCCCCCTCTGGGGACAATTGGGGATTCATCCCACACCATGGGCAGGACCAGGGGCCCTCCAGTACAGGCTGGTGGGGCCAGAGCCCCTTGGGTTTGGCTGCTCAAACACCAAAGCTTTTGGCAAAGATGGGACAAGTTAAGTGGGTTTTCCTGGCCTGAGAGAGAGAAGAAATTGTTGAAATTAAGCATGGCAATTAAGTCCACTGTGGAAGTCAAAGGCTCCTGGCTTTCCCACTCCTGTTCTGATTGCTCACTAGAGGGTTTTATCCATAAAAAAATGAGAGGTGGCACCAAATAAAAGAGCTCTTTTTCAACATTTTTCCCCTACTTACTTTCATACATAAAAAGGATGTCCATTTTTTCTTAGTGCATTCTTTGCCTAATTTTAACAGAATCGTTTTCCTTCCAGGCCCCACTTGTGGGTTCTTCACTCCTTTGCCATTGGACTTTGGACAAAGGAAGAGAAGCATCTGCTCCAAACGGGTGTCATCCTATGGGGAACACCCCCTGTACCAGCCCCAGCCTGGGCCAAGCACGCTGCCTCACTCTCCCCATTCTGGATGCTGGCTCCAATCCAGTCTGAGTTTTCCCCTGTTTTCCATGTCTAAGGACAGGAACTTGTCCTGGTCAGGGTGTAAGGCCTTAAACTGCACCTTGATCTGGGGGGCTGGGACTGGGATTCCAGCAGGGAATTCATTGTTTTACAAATAAAAGTTATTCCAGGGAGCTGCTGCTTCACCACACAGTGTCAGCAAAAGAGAGAGAACACCAAAGGTGTATCCAAAAACAAGGATGGAATGATTCCTCCTGCTTTGAGTGGGATCAGGGCTTATGCTGCCCTGGAATGACAAAGAACTTCTCCCTCAGCCCCCTAGAGAGCCCTCAAAAAGCCAAAGTGCAGCAGGGAAGGAAGGAAAGGCACCTGCTGGGGACAGCACAGCTCCAGCTGCTCATGGGGACTGGGCCTGAGTCTGGAGCCAAAAGCCCCTTCCCAGGCTGGAGGGGCTTGCCTAAAGCACCACCTCTGGGAAGTAAAGGGCTATGGAAGAAATGGAGTGGGAATTTACAATAATAATCATAATGGATCGGGAAAGAGCAACAACAGAAGCAACAATCATTCCAAGGGAGCAGGAGGGATGCTGAGCTTTAAACAAGGTTTGAGTGAGGCAGCAGCTCCTGGCAGTTCTAACCCACAGCTCCAGCTCTGCGATTCCAGGAGCACTGCAAGCTCCTCCTGCCCAGTCCCTGGCTTTGCCTCCTGCCAGTACTCGGCACCTCGGGCACGGGTGGCTGCGAGTGCTCCAGTGCTGCTGCCCCGAGGGAGCGGGAAAATGGCCACTAAACCCCTTCCCACTGGGCTGGCTCCGAGCTCTGGCTGGGGAAAACATTTGGCACCCCTGGCATTTCAACGCAATCAGTTTCCATCACTTTGAAGATGCACTGAATAAACCCAGGGCACATAAGTAAACCTCTCCCCATAAGGAGAGCCCCAGGGAATACACAATTCTTCCTATGCCTGGCCAAAGAAACCAGGAGCCAGGTTTTGGGGAAGAGACTTCAGACTCTTATCTCCTTCCCTGGCTGTAAACCACTTGCAGAGGCTTTGGAGTTCATACAAGCTTGTCAGGATTTGGCTACTTCATTTAAATTCTATTCAGATACTGGAATGGAAGTGTCCTAAAGGCACCTCACTCAGACTTTAAGCCCTCTACCACCAAAGAATTTAGATGCTCTTTTCTTAGGAACACCCCACCTCTGCTTCTTTAGGTGTCTCCATGTGGGACATCAATTAAATGCGGACAAATTTTAGAATGCAGCTTCCAAGTCAAGTTCCCTGCTAGGAAATGACTCCAGCTCTCTGGCACCTTGGGCTGTTTTAAACACAGCCTGGCCCTTCATGGCTGAGGCTCTGAGCTACACAACTTGTGAGCTGGCAAGTAACAGCAGCTGAGGTCTCATCCCAGCTGTACACAAAAACAGGGAGTGGGGGCTGCACTTGGATACATGCAGGCAGGGTTGGGCCCCTTCTGAAAGCTTCAATCCCTGTTTTTCAGAGACTCAATCAGGGATAATGACATTTTCACAAAGCTCTCTTAAGGCACGTGAAAACCCGAGCAAGAAAATGGAATCAAAGCCTTTGTTCCGCTGGCCTCACGCCCCAAATTCCAACGGGACAGACAAGTCCCTCTCCTCGCAAGGCAACGTCTCCTACCTGGATCTGTGCCTTCCCCAGCCTTTGGTGGCCGTTGTCTCCATCCTCCCACACCTCCTCATCTTCCTCCTCAGCAGGCCTGGCTTCCTCATCCTGCAGAGCAAGCACAGGGACACTCACCAGCCTGCTCATCCCAAACCTGGGCAGCAGGGATGGACTGCTGGGACCCCCTGGACACTCACCCCTCTGCTGGGCACCATCCCTGCTCTGCAGTCCATTCCCGTTCCTGGCCTGGCATCTCCTTTGAACGGGATGTTAAACCACAACCACTTGCTCTGCTGGGTTTTGGGACATCAGAGACTCCTCCAAGGCAGTGGACAAAGCTCCTGTTCCCACAGCCTCTGCCTCCCAAAGCCCTGCTAGGGCCAGGCAGAGCAAGGGAAACCCCTCAGTTCCTGCTGGAAATTTCCTCTTGTGCCCGTAAACCCAGGGAAATCGTGGCTGCCCCATCCCTGGAAGTGTTCAAGGCCAGGCTGGCCGCAGCTTGGAGCACCCTGGGGATGGAATGAGGTGATCCTTAAGGTCCCTTCCCACCCAAATTATTCCGCCATTCCAGGATGATTCTGTGATCTCTCCCTGCATTTATTTTGCATCGTTTCCTCTCTAATCTGAATTCCCAAATCAAAATGATTTTTTAAAGAAATCATTTAAAATTATCCCAGGAATAAAAAGGGGTGCATCAAACATACAAGAATCATTCCTACCTCCATCAAATCATTGTTAATTGGAAGCCTATTTCCTCATCTCTGTCCTTAGTTTTCCTTTCCTAGGAAACCTTATGATCCCACAGTTTCTCCAAGAGATTTACTGGGATTGCAGAAAGGTTTGCTTTGTCAGGGAGGCAAGGGGGTTTACAACACTTGTTCCTCTGCATCTTTATCCTTTCACCAGCTTTCCCCTGGAACGGTGCTGCAAGAGAAGTTCAGAATTACTAGAATTGGATCAGGTTCACCTTTTTTCCTCATTCTTTTCCAACGACTTCCAAATTCTTGGAATTATCCTCAAATGAGGCCTAGCAAGCTACTGTGAAAATATCAATCAGAGGAACATCTTGACAAGAGAAAACCACATCCAGCAGCAGCCAAAACAATGCCACTGCTATTCTTACCTGGTCTCCAGGTGCTCCAGCCAGAGCTCCCAACACCCACTGCCATTCCATGAGGGTGAGGAGGCCGTTTTGGACGTGTTCTTTGCCACGGGATGGGATAACAGAGCCCAGAGGGTCTTTGTGTCCCTTCCAAGCCACCCCATGATTCCATGATACCATCAGCACCTATACCAATTCCATTCTGGAAAGCCCAATTCCATTCCTCCCATCAACTCAGAATTTCTCCCTTCCTCTCTCTGCTCCACATCAGGCATGTGTTGCCACAGGCATGGGATGCCTCAGCATTGCCTGGGAATGCCACTCAAGGCTGCCCTGGTGGCCTCAGTGCTCCAAAATGCCCAGCTGGCTCCCGTTCCAGTCAGGAATGTCCCAAACAGCAGCGTGGGGTGTGCCCTCTGCCATCCCACCATTGGGGCAGCTCCCATAGAATGTGACCGACTTACTGGGTTTGGAATTCCTGGCTTAAAAGTCAGGTGGTGGAATATCCTCTCCTGGGAATATCCAGAAGACCAGAAGGCTCCCTGGAAGCCACAGGTCAGGGACAGAGTCAGATGAACGATCCTGAACTGGTTTTCAGGGGATGCATCCCCAGCCTGTGGCTGCAAAAACTCCAGAGCTGTTCCTTCCCCTTGGGACAGCCAGGGAAAACATCCCCAGCATGGATTTCTGACAGGAAAAA
The DNA here is from genome assembly GCF_965178545.1 of Coloeus monedula. Taxonomy (NCBI): domain Eukaryota; kingdom Metazoa; phylum Chordata; class Aves; order Passeriformes; family Corvidae; genus Coloeus; species Coloeus monedula. Next base: position 8,572 of record NW_028120436.1, read on the forward strand.
CCTCACTGCTCCAGGCTACTTGGCTCCTCCCAAATCCAGGCCAGCACTCCAACAGGCTCTAAGGACAAAACAACAGCAAAGACCATCTCAGGGCACACGCCACGAGCTGGGCGTCACATTCCTCACTGGAACTGGGCTGTTCCCACATCCCTGGGACAGTCGGGAGCATCCCCCGTTCCTCACTCTTCCATTCAGGACAAAGAGACAACAGAGCTGTCAAACAGCCAGTGTGTAACCCCAACAATCCAGGGAAAACCACCTTGCTCTGGGGAGAAACATCATGCCCAGTTATGGAAAAAGCCAAAGAGCAGTACTGGAAACACTCCCGGGCATGGAGGCTCCCAGCTCCGGAAATGCAGCTCACAGGCTTCTTCCCATGGGAACCCCAATCTTGCCCGGGACTGGGCTCAGGGAGAAAGTCCTGCCCATTCCACCACTCTGGCACAGACACCCCAGGAAGGTGTCCCTGACCATGGCAAGGGGCTGAACAGGATGGTCTGTAAGGTTCTTGCCAGCACAGACCATTCCAGGAGTTTAAGGTGGATTTGAGCAGCTCCTGGGGACATGAACACCACCCACACCTCCCACCTGGCTCAGCCCAGAGTCCATCCAGCACTCACAGAGAGCTGCTGGGAGCTGAAATTCTCCCTGCTCCCCCTGCCTGGGAAACCCTGCCTCCAGCTCCTGGGAAAGAGGAGCTGCATCCTGCTGGGTGCCCCTGGCTCTGGGCAGCTGCCGCCTTCAGGCGGGGGGATGGCTCGGGCAGCTCCGGTGACTGTTCCACCTCAATGATTTTGTGTTTTCCTGCATTTCCCTGGGCTGGAGGGGAGCAGGGGGTGCGGTGGGAGTGCGGGAAGGCAGCGGCGGGGAGGGCAAGGAGTGGGGCCGGGCACCGCACGGCGCAGGGGGGCTTCTGCTGGCAGTGGAGGGGCGCGACCGTACGGAGGCGTCCCCGCCGCTGCCGGCCACTGCCCACGGGGCTCCTGCCCGCCCCCGGCGCCACTGACCCCACACCCCGTGTCCCCACACTGGGAACCACCACGGAAAATCATGCTGGAACCTCTAATCCTGAGCCCGAGCCTTGACCTTTTATCCCCTGACCTTTGACCCCTTGACCCATTCCTTGACAACCCGAGCTTTGATCCCTTACCTTTGACCATCCAGCAAGTGGCCAAGATGCCCGCGGGTGGCTACGCCAGCGAGTAGGTGAAATGGAGACCGTGGTGATCGTGCCAGACCCGAAGGCGAGCTCCTCGGGCAAAAAGATCCACGATGATGTCGAGACTCAAAGGCCGATGACAGAGATGGGTGGGAACTGCCCTGCCCAGCAAAGGCTCGGGTGATGCTGAGGAGAAACCCTCTCCATTTACTTCCAAGGGGCCCTCCCACAACAGCCCTCTCCTCTAAGCTAACTTCCAATTGCCTCCTGGAACTCCAAAGGCCTTTCCCTTCTCCCAACCACCGCTCCCAACACTTAGCTTTCTGAAGACAAACGGACAAAATCCATCCTTGGCAGAAAAAATGCATCAGCACCTCGGATGTCAACACGTTCCCCACGGTCCGCTTTGGCAGCTGCGAAAGATGGAGAACAAGGAGAAAATTCAGCCTCTGACAACACACGCCAAAAGAGACCCCTTCCGCAAGGCCCCCTCCCTCGAAACTGCCGAGGCTCAGCGCTTACCTGCTCTCTCCAAACTTCAGCTCCACACCTGCTCACGGTACCTAAGACAACAAAACAGAAAATGTCACTGTTGCCCTCCAGAAGAGCATCCCCGGGCTACTCCACACCACTGCCCCGGCTCACCTCAAATCCTGATCTGACTCTGGAGGTGGCCAGGACAAACCTGCACAATGAAAAGGGACACGCTCAGCACGCTGCCATAGACCGCTGGCCTATCAGCCACCCCACCTAAATGCCAACTCACCTGCTCGCCTCTGGCCCTTGGCACGCCCAGGGCAGCAGCAGCACCTGCAGAGAAGCAAAGCAAAAACACACAAAACATGCTGAGAGACTGTGAAACCACAGCCTCCCTGCTCCGACTGAAGTACACCACACCTATACCTTAGCTTGCACGCTCCAGCATCCAGGGCCAGGACATCCTGCAAGTGGACCACCTAAAACACACAAACAACAACGGATGCTTAGAGCTGCTCCAAAAATTGAGACCAAGGCCGTAACAACTCATTCTGTCCACCGGTCACTGCTCACCTCGCTCCATCGCCCCTGACTGCCAATATCCGGCATTACTTCCAAAAAAAAAAAAAAAGACATGGAACAATGCTATAACATAGTAGCATGACATAGGCCAGCAGGACTGCAGAGAGGGGCAGAGAGGGAAAGCTGGCCAGGATCTCATTCCCAGCCCTGAGCAGGGGCTTTACTGGCCTGACTGTCCTGTACTACCCGAGCTCTGGGGACAATGAACCAGGCTCAGTCCCTGCCTCACCACTGGCACCCTGAAATTCTGGCACTGCAAGAGTCAGGGGAGGTTTCAGCAGTGATTTCAGCAAGGTCAGAGCCGCTCCCAGCAAAAGCTGTTCTTAGACTACTCCTGGCAGAAGAACCCAGAGTACCTGCCACTGCAGGATGCTTGTGACTTCCAGGTGGAGGAGAAGGGTGGAAACAATCCAAGATGAAGACAGAATGATGAACACAGCAAAGAGGATTTCTGTATGCTCTGCACTGTTTTGTCACGTTCAGCCCTTCCTGGGCTGTTCTCTGCTTGTTGTTCTCAAGATCAACATCTCCGACTAAGGGCGGGTGATGTGAATTCCAAGGAAGTACAATTCAATTCTCCCCTAGATCTTTCCCTAAAGTACAAGATACTGATTCACCTCCCTTCCCACCAGAGTCAATCAAAGACTATCCAAAAACGTAAATGATGATAATGCGGAATCTGGTCTCCATTAGAAAAATTAATGTAGTATTTTTTATCAGAGCTTTGGTTAAATGTAACAACGCAGGAAGTGCCTGTGCTCAGGTTATTGGAGAGTGCGAGGTTTTCTCATCGCATCAGCCCTGTCAGCTGACAAATGTGGCTGTGCACTAAGGCACAAAGCACCAACGTTTGCACACTACAGCTGGAATCTGCTATCTCTGTGTGCAGACACAACCACTGCTCATCACAGATAAACCCACAAGGGCCGCTCCAGCACTGACTTACCTGAGGAAAAACCAGCACTAAGAGGAGCAAAATAAAAAGCATGGGAGTAGTAGTTTCACCCTGAGCAGCTCCGTGAGATGGGCAGGAATCAGAGAATCCCCTGAGTAACTCTGAACTTGCTTTTCCTGATCACCTTTCACAGAATCCATAGCAGCAACCCATGAACATCCCGTGTGTAGGTTTATTCCAAAACCCACTTGCAGAAACATCAGGATATTGCACCTAAAGCTGCCTCTGCCAGAGGGAAGCAAGAGCTGGGGCTGGGAGAGGAAACAGGCAGGAACTTGCTCTCAGGAGAGGCAGCACGTGGGCTGCTGGCACTGCCAGCAGGAGGACGCAGGTGGGAGCAGGTAAAATTCCAATACAAAATGCAACTGGGGAATGTGACGGTGCAGAGGCTGTAGGTTGGCAGTCTAAGACTTTGGGGTTTATCACAGCTCTGCAAAAGCACCGAATTTCGCCAGCAGGTACCACTCATCCTCCTCAGGACAAGCTTCCAAGAGTTCATCTCTCAATTTGTGCCCCAGTGTGGGCCAAGTGCTGGTGGAGCCTGGGCTGGCACCCCGAGCTCTCACCCCAGCTGGCACCCCCAGGCCTTTCCAATGTGCCACTGCCACCCAAGCCACAATGGTGGGGCCTGAGGAAAGGAAGGAATGAGGAGGGACTTAGGACACAATCCTGCCCTTCAGACAGGCAGATTTACCTGTGCTCCAGTCTCAAGGGGGCTCTCAGTGGATAACTCAAGCATCCCGCGTGGGACACTGGGGCCAAGGAGCAGCTGGAGGCAGCTCTGTCACCTGGGCTACCTGTGTGTAGCCATATTTAGCAATAACTGAATTGATTGAAATAAAGGGTAAAAGCTTGACTCAGCCTGTAACTTTCACCTTTCTTTCAAGTGCAAAAAGAAGCAGAAAAATCCATTCATATTGATGCTTTCCAGCTATGTCTCTTTCAGATTCCCAGGTATTCATCCCCTCACAGAGTTTTAGAGGTGACACAGAAGAAAGTTCTTTGCGTGCTGCCAGAAAAACGAGATTTCTCCCATTTTTTATTTTCACACCTAAAGTATGAAAACATTATCATCACACAGAATAGTTCTGCACACTCTCCTCTGGGCAAGGGGAAGATTCCCTGATAGGCAGATTCCAACCCCTCCTGTCCATATTTACATCCCTAAGGCCTCAGACCCTCTGGAGGTAACCACGGGGTTCCCAGGTGAGAGGAGTCACTGTGAGAACAGAATTAAACCCCAAAGCACCTCTGAGGAGACAGCGCCTGACTCTGGGAGTGCCTCCCTCTCGCGTGGAAGGTGTGGCTTACTCAGCAGTTACTCCAGGAGTTCCTACTCTGCCCAGGCCAGGCCTGCTCCGGACACTCCCCGTGCCCTCAGAGCCACAAACCCAGCTCAGGGCTGGGCTCAGAGCTCCAACACCACCAGGAATGAGCACTCCCTGAGCCCCCTGCCCTCCCAGCCCTGCTCTAGGCTGGGCAGGCACTGAGGGGCTCACTGACACCTCCAGGGTGGCTCTTTAAAGGTGGTGGCACAGGTGCTCCACAGCAGACCTGTGCCAGACCCAACTTCTCCACGGGCAAGGAAAAACCTCCCAAAGCAGGTGACACAAAAAGCTCTGGTGTGGCCCAGGGACTGCTCAAGGTCACAACCAAAATTAGTTCTGAGCTCAGGGTGGTGTCACTTCAGTTCCCTGCCACTGCTGCCACTTCCTGCCACCTTCAGCTTTTGCTCCAGGCACCAAAATATGATTTTTTCAAGGCCAGCCCATCTAAACTATCTGAAATTGCAGCCTGGCCGATCTCGGGAGCTCCCACACTCACTCATGAGGATGAAGTGACAGACCAGCAGTGAGCACTTCTCCCTCTTCCAGCCAAGCTGTGAATTCTCCCTCAGCTTCAGCAACCACTTTTCGTGCCAGTTCCTGAAGAGAATCTTGTGCTGAACATCCATCACTTTTTCAGTGCAGAGCATTTGGCTTCATCCTCAAGCCCTAGAAACACTCAGCTAAACCAGCACTAAAACCTGATTAAACTCGCATCCTGCACAGCACAATGAACTTGGACTTGGGCAGGAATCAGAATATCTGGGAATGAAGAGAACCCAAGAGCTCGGAGAGGTTTGCTTTGCCCTTGTCCTGCCTTGGGCTCCTGGCTCTGCCACAGCAGTTACAAGAAGCAGAGCAGCGACCTCCCCTCCCCTCCTCATCAACACAAACCCCCAAAAGCAGAGTTTGTCTCTCTCAGACCCACCTTGAGCTGTGTCCGCAGCAACAACGAGGCTGTTGAAAGCAGCAACCCCACAGCTCGGCGTCTGCAGGGCTGCACCCTCTCCATCCTACAGCCTCTCCATCTCCCCACAGCTTGGAGTGATCTGTTCTCCCAGTTTAGAGAAGGTGACACCAACCTCACTTTGGTTTGGGTACAAACTCTGAGGCAGACACTGAAGGCAAAGGAAGACGAGGCCTTGGTGGGAAGGGACCTTAAAGCCCATCCAGTGCCACCCCTGCCAAGGGCAGGGACACCTTCCACTGTCCCAGGCTGCTCCAAGCCCCAGTGTCCAGCCTGGCCTTGGACACTGCCAGGGATCCAGGGGCAGCCACAGCTGCTCTGGGCACCCTGTGCCAGGGCCTGCCCACCCTCACAGGGAAGGATTTCTTCTGCGTATCTACTCTGAACTGAAGTTTAAGTATCTAAGCTCAAGTTTAGTTATTGCTGAGCCTCTGCTGAAGATAACTGAGACACCATAGTAGGAGAGAAAGGAAACAGGCCTGTAGAACAAACCACAGGCGAGTAACAAACCAAAATGATGTGGCCAAGAACAATTATTGCCACAGAAAAGAAACCTCAGTCACCAAAAACTCCAGTCTATTCCTACATCCTCACCCAGGGGGACTCCAAACACGACACTGCAACTCATGCTCCTCCCAGCTCCACACACACATTGCTGGGACCTCTTGCAAGCTGCTCGAGCTCTCTCCACGTGCCAAATCTGCCCATGGCAGAGGTGCTGCTTTCCTGGCTCAGCTCCCAAGACTCAACTCTCAGTATTTCCGCCCTCAATACTGTAAATTTCTGGTGATCTGGAGCAAAGATTTCTGGCTTGCTGTGTGGCTTCTCACACAGAACCTGACCCCAGGGGCTCAGTCTCACTCTCTCCGTGTTTGACACAAGTCATAAAGCAAGAACTGCAAAGACATTTCGAGGCAGTATCAGGGGCCTGAGACAGCTTTTGAGATCAAAGTTGAAATCTACTGTTTTCTTTCCTTGCTGTTAAACTGTACTGGAGTCCTGGGGGCACTTTTGGGCGCCACGGTATACAAAAGATACAAAGCTGACAGCATCCAAAGAAGGGACATGGGGATGGGGAAGGGTGTGGAAGGACCATGAAAGAGCTGCTGAGGGCACTGGGTTTGTTCTGGTAGAGAAGTGTGAGGTCAGAACACATCGGGGGCTACAGCTCTGATCTCCGCTCCCTGGGACACAGACAGGACCCAGGGAGCAGCTGGAGCTGGGCCAGGGCAGGCTCACGCTGAGATCAGGGAAAGGCTCTTCCCCCAGAGGCTGCTGGGCACTGCCCAGGCTCCCCAGGGAATGGGCACGGCCCCGAGGCTGCCAGAGCTCCAGGAGCGTTTGGACAGCGCTGCCAGGGATGCCCAGGCTGGGGCTGTTGGGGGGTCTGGGCAGGGACGGGGGTGGGACTGGGTGATCCCTGTGGGTCCCTTCCAGCTCAGGATATTCCAGGATTGTCTCACTCCCCAACAGGGGAGAGCCTGCTCTCACACAGAGCTGCAAATACACTGTGCAGGAGGCAGCAAATGACAACAATTGACATTGATACATTAATAAAGCCAAGATATTAAGCAAGCCAAAAGATAAATTTTCCCTTTTGTTCCTGACCAACAAGACCTGTCCCAGTCCCAGTCCAGCCACTAAGCAACTCCAGTGTGACACAGGGACTGTCTCACACCTCGAGGCCGACACACAACAGCAGCACAGCACCGGGAGTTTAATCACGTTTCCCTCATTAGAGGAGACAATTAATGACCGCTCAGGTGCACAACCACTCCTGCAGAGCGCTTCACTAGACCCCGTTTTGCAAGAACTCCCCCAGGCTGCAAAGCCCCATTTGCCAGGGACCTGAGAGAAGAATTCGGTAGTTTTAAAGGAATGTCAGGAACTAGGAATACACCTGAGTGTAGGAACCGAGAGTGCCGAGAATATTTCTCGGTTTCCATCTCGCCCGATCCATCTGTTACGGCGCAAGGCAGAGGCAGGTCCCTACCTCCCGAGCCTGGGGTCCTCCCATCAGATGAGCCATGCGCGCGGCCAGGGGCGGTCCCGGAGCTTCCATCGGGCCCTCCCGCTATCCCCACGCGGCCCGGGTTCGCGGCCGCTTCCGCGTTTGAACGGCGGCGCCTGCTGCTGACGTCATCACTCCCGCCGCTTCCATCCCGGCCTTACTTCCGCCTTCGGGAGCCCTCGCTTCCACGCCTGCGCGGCGCGGCATCGGCCGCCCCTCCTCAGTGCCGGTTACCCCGGCAACGCCGCTCGCGGCTCGAGCCGCTCCTGGCCCGGCCCCGGCCCTGCCCGGGACGTCAGCCCCGGCCCCGCTGCCAGCCCAGCCCCGGCCCCGCTGCCAGCCCAGCCCCGGCCCCGCTTCCAGCCCCGCCCCGGCCCCGCTTCCAGCCCCGGCCCCGCTGCCAGCCCAGCCCCGGCCCCGCTTCCAGCCCAGCCCCGGCCCCGCTTCCAGCCCCGGCCCCGCTTCCAGCCCAGCCCCGCTCCCGCTTCCAGCCCCGGCCCCGCTGCCAGCCCAGCCCCGGCCCCGCTGCCAGCGCAGCCCCGCTCCCGCTTCCAGCCCAGCCCCGCCCCCGCTTCCAGCCCAGCCCCGGCCCCGCTTCCAGCCCCGCCCCGCTCCCGCTTCCAGCCCCGGCCCCGCTGCCAGCCCAGCCCCGCCCCCGCTTCCAGCCCCGCCCCGGCCCCGCTTCCAGCCCAGCCCCGGCCCCGCTTCCAGCCCCGCCCCGGCCCCGCTTCCAGCCCAGCCCCGGCCCCGCTTCCAGCCCCGCCCCGGCCCCGCTGCCAGCCCAGCCCCGGCCCCGCTGCCCGGCACCAGCGCTTCCCAGGCCAGCCCGGTCCCGCCCACGGTCCCGGCCGCCCGCCCGGCACCTCCAGCCACACACGGACGCTTCAGCTGCCACGCCGATACGACCGATAAGCACAGCACCTCCAGCCAGCAGTGCAATTCGTTCGGCTACTGCAGTTCCATCCTAGGAGCTTTCGGCAGCTACACCTCCTACCAGCTCTGTGTCCACACAGCCCCCGTCTGCACCGCAGCCACAGCCGTGGACACACAGCAGAGACATTTCAACAGCTGCCGTGTCACCACGGCATGTACCCCCTATCATCACTCTGATAACACCACTCAGAGGATTATCACAACAATCACACGATGCTGAACCATGTTTCCCGTGCCATTTCAGCGAAACAAATACGATTTTATCTCCAGAACAGAAAGAGGGCTTTCTCAACTATACGTGGACACCTCTTCCATCACAACAGGACCAAGCACGTGTTATTAATAGTGACGTCTCGCATCGAGACATTCCATTTCATGCACATTCTTCTCGAACTTCTCAGGGACATTCAGCTGATTTTATGGGACTTTTTCATCCTCAAATGCCTGCTCAACACTTCAGTGAGAAGGATATAGTGACCAGCACAGCTTCAGAAAGCATTCCTCTATCTTCCCAAGCTTCATCTCCTTTTTTTACAACAACCAATACAACTCCAACTTCTCATATGCCTTCTTCACAGCTTCGAAATCCACAACAGGCATCTGATCCCTCATTTTTCCACCGTCGCTTTCAGCTTTCGGATGACTTTGTTCGTCACCTTTATTTCCGACTCAGAGAACGTGCAGATTATCTGCCTCCAGAGGTTGCAGCACTGGGTCCCCACCCCTCACCCATCCCGCATGCTGGCAGTACCCTACCCAGATCCACTGCACCCTCTCCTCCAGTGGCCAGATCACAGCCACCTGCGATGGCAGGTTCAGCCACTCCTCGTTTATTTCCTTACAGTGCACAGCCGCAAATACCGACCCCTATTCCTCATCCAGGAGGGGGAGAAGAACATGGAATAATAATAAAATAAGAATTTTAAAGTTGTTTATTTTATATTAATTTTTTTTAATTTTATGAGAGAACTACCTACCCCATGACATTTGAGTTTCAATTATTAATTCAGTTAAGGTTCTCTTTAAAGTTTGTTTCATCCTCTCTACCCGTCCTGAACTCTGTGGGTGCCATGGGATATGTAGTTCTCTCATAAAATAAAAAAAAAAAAAAAAAAAAAAAAAAAAAAAAAAAAAAAATCAACAACTTTAAAATTCTTATCCCTTAGACCCTATGTTTCCCACCCAGCATGAAGCATACTTGCTTTCTTCTGTGTTAATGAGTTCTTTTGAATTTATAAATACTTGTATTAGCGGTGATGGCGCCCGCCCGCGGAGTGATCCGCCGGAGGGACTATTTGTGATGCGCTCCTGCCCGCGGAGGGATCAGCGCTGATGCCGCCCCACCCGCCCAGCTGCTCTCGCTGCCTTTTCCCGCTCTCCCCTCTGCTCCCAGCGCTTCTCCTGCAAAGGGCGCGGCTTTTCCTGTGCTCTTTTCCTGCCGGGCTGCAGCGAGCGCTCCCCTCAAGGAGCAGGGGCAGCTTTGCTCGCGGCGGCAGCGATTCAACAGAGCAGGCCCGGAACAATTCCTGCTTAGCCGGGCTTTGAGCACATTCCTGAGCCAGCACCAGCAGCAGCGAGTGAGGCAGCGGCACATGAAGGAGGCTGCGGCTCTGGCCAGGCTGGGGAGGGGTTCCTCTGTAAAAGAAGAACAGGGAGAGACAAACCAGAAAGGGCAGGAAAAAAAGAAAAAGCCAAGACAAACTAAACTTTTTTAAAAAAATAATCTGGATCCAGAGGGACTTCTGGCTGGAGAACTTCCTGGGGAGCAATCCTGCCCCTCTTGGAGGCAATGCCAGGGCAACTCCAGCTGAAACCTGCACACAAACACCACAAAGATTTCAGATATTTGCAGGAAGCATCCACTTAGCAACTGCTGCTTAATAATTTATTCCCTTTCCCATTAAATGGTACATTCAGTCCACAAGACTTCAACAGCTTTCTGGTAGTTTTATTTACAGTCTGCAGCGTGTTCTGTAAAACACAGGAGTGCACACAGACACACACGCACAAACATTTAAAGAAGTACAGTTTATTCCAAAGGAAGTCTACGCACTACTTTTTCCATAAAAATTATTAAAAATACTTTAGTTACTCTATTCTACCTAAACCAAGATACTTGAGAATTCTTCCACAAGTGATGCCCCCTCCCCACAAAGGGCACTCCGACAAGAAGAAATTCAGGAGACTGCATCACCAAATAAAATCCTAATGGCAACTGCTTCAATGCACCAGAAGAACAACGAATTCCCACTCTGCATCCAGCAATCCCTGCTCTGCAGCCTGTCTGCATCTGCTTTTGTAGGGCTTGTGGGGCTTTTGCATTCACTTCCTTCTCCAGGGCAGTTCCCACAAACAAAGAATGACTGAATTTCTGCAGACTGTCACTCGGCAATCCTGCATTTCACACATGCAAAGGGAAACACTTTCCTTTGAGCCCTTTATTTCAAGGAGTCTCTTTTTTACTGAGCATCCAGTGAGAACAGTGCCCAGTTGTGGCTGTTATTATTTCTCTGCTTTTGCTGCGTGGCAATATTGAGCTGGAGCTCTGCAGAACACCCACTGCAGCCCTTGTCTCACTGGGGCACACCGAATTGACAAAAAAAAGGCACAAAGATGAAACTCCTAAAGCAGCAGCAGCCCCAAGTCACTGAGCTGCTGCTTCCCACCACCAACACTCTGTGTCTCAGCAAACACTTCCAACGCACGAGCCAAGGCCACAGGGGAGTGAAAAGCCCAGAGCCTGCGGGCAGGACAAGCACTCCATTGATCAGTAACAAACCAACACAGCTCAGCTGGATGGTGCACTTAAGACTGGACCTGGAAGCATCAGAAAAAGCCATTGGAACACAAGCTCAGCAGCACAGAATCCATTTGGCACCAGCTGATGAGATGGGAGGCTCTGTGTGGGACACGTTGTGCATTCAGCTTCAACTATGCCACAGCTCCACAGCAGCGCTGAAAAACTTCTGCTTTTAACAGCTGGAGAGGATTTTCTCAATGGAAGTGAAGCTGTCATTAACAGAGGAACAGCACACGATGCACAACATAACCTGCAATAAAAAGCTTTTGCTTTCCAGCATGTAAGCATCCAGGTTACTGGACTTCAGCTCATGGAAACGAATCTGATGATAGATTTTTTTTTAATTTTTCTTGGAACTAAAAAAGTAAAATCCTCCATAAAAGGATAAAGCACAAAAATACTCTCTCAGTACGTCTCAGGAAGCCATTTAATACCTTCCATGTCCTAGGAACAACTAGGCAAAACACTTGGAAAGTGTGAGCAGTAGAAATGTTGACCATTGAATGTTTGGCAGCCGTGTGCTCCAGCCCCTGGGAGGGGCTTGTCCCCCACTCCACACCAGTCCTGCAGCTCCCCAGCTATTTCTTCTTCTTCTTCTTTGGGGGCTCATCCTCAGAGCTGCTGCTGCTGCTGCTGCTGGAGGAGCTCGGATCCGAGTCGAAGTCAGAGGAGGAGGAAGAGCTGCTGGAGGAGGAGGAGGGGGAGGAGGAGGAGTGTTGGGTGGAGTCGCGGGAGACAAGCACTCAAGGCATCATGTTCAGCAAGTCTCGATTTATTTTTCAAAACTACACTTACTTATAGTACCTTTAATTAGCTCATACATATTGCAAAAGTCGAGCTCCTCATTGGTGGGAGCTATTCCGTGGGATCTGCAAACACGGTGGTCTTATCTTCCTCTTCTTACTTTCTGTCTTCTTACTTATCTGAATGCACATTCTGTTATCTATGCAACCTCTTGCTCAAGGACTCAGTGTCTGCATCTTTACTAAGCCTGCTGTGTTATCATGACCTTTGCTTTTTAGCCATTCTTCAGAAAGACTCTCAACAGAGGAGGAGCTGTCCTCACTGTCGCTGTCCTCGGAGGAGGTAGAGGAGTCCTGGCTGTCAGAGGAGTCGCTGGCTGAGCTGTCACTGCTGCTGCTGCTGCTGGAACTGGTCACACTTTTGGACCTGGGAGAGAACAAAGAGCTGAGCACAGCCCTGCCAGAGCCCATGGCACCGTGTTCTCTGCTCTGCTGTAATTATCCAAAGATCAATTTGTTGCCTTGAAAATTTCCAGGCCTCACCACCTAAGATGAATTCCTGTGCCCTCCCTCCCTTTCCCACTCCTGGATGAGTGGATTTTGGCCATTTGAGCAACGGCAGAGTGGCCCCAGGGCATGACATAGGCCAGCAGGACTGCAGAGAGGGGCAGAGAGGGAAAGCTGGCCAGGATCTCATTCCCAGCCCTGAGCAGGGGCTTTACTGGCCTGACTGTCCTGTACTACCTGAGCTCTGGGGACAGTGAACCAGGCTCAGTCCCTGCCTCACCACTGCAGCAGGAATTCTGTCAGTTGTGACCAAACTTGTCCAGCGAACACATCCTACAAGCTCCTTCCTGGGCAGTTATTAATAAGGAAAACCAAGAGACTGTAAACAACCTTAAAGCAGGATACCAAGCTCCAGCCTTTTCTTTGAGAAGCAAATATGGCTAATTTGTGCCTGCTCAGAATCAGAAGGAGCAGCTGATCTCCTGGCAAGAGCCCAGGGTGGAGCACGCAGCAGAGCTGGGACACTGTGGTGGGGTCCTGCCACGTTCCTCACCATGGGGCTGCCGAGTCCCTGGGAAGTGCCCGTTCATTGGGTCACCCTGCTGCCAGCAGTTGTTTCCCACTCCACATTAATGTTTCATCTCCGGCATTTCAAATGCTTTGCATTTCGGTAGGAGCGGGGAGCCTGTCTCCCATGGCAACAGTGCCAGGAGTCCAGGACAGGAGAAGGAGCTGAATGGGAGCACAAACTGGAGAGGTTTCTCACCACAGCTCAGCTGATTGCTGTTACTGAAACCCAGTTCTTGCAGTAAATCAGTCCCAAGTGTTTGCTCCTCCATTCTGCCACAGCTCACCTCAAATACCACTGGATTTGGAGCCTTTCAGTGGCCAGGGCAGCTCCGGGTGCCCCAGGCAAGACCTTGGTGGAGACTTTCCCTTGTCAGCAGTTTGCCAGGGGACCCTCAGAACACCTATCCTGTTGTTTTCATCCATGGAACTAGTGGGATTCTCAACCCTGCAAGAGGCAGAAGCACCAGCAATCCTGGCCCTTCCTCACTAGGACTTTCAAAATAAGCCAAGGTCTTCTGTGTCTGTTCAAATTAGCTTTAAAGGCACTGATTTAACAGAGAGGGTATTCCCCCCCGCCTGAAATTCACTGGGAATTAGAAATGGACACAAAATAAAAATGAATGATTCCTACTCCTCCATCCCTTACTCTTCTCATCAGTCCACAACACTCGCCCCATGTGACAGAAAAGAGAAGGCACACTCAGGTTAGGGTTAAACTGTGTTTACGTTCTCTTTTCAGGCCAAACTAAGGAAGCACATCCAAAACCCCCGTGCTTCAGAGTTGGTGCATTTCCTCTTCAGGCCGCTGGAACTGGTAAATCTTATTCCCAGGTCTCACTGGGAACTCCTTTTATTTCTAGTTCACACTTACAAGTAGATAGATTGTGCAACAGGGTTGGAAAACTGCTCATACCTGGCCACAGCTTTCTCAGGAACTTCCAGAAGCGATGCCGATTGTTCCTGGCCTCTGATCCGGTTTGAAGCTTGAAGTAAATACAGGAATCCCAGCAAATATGAATCCTTCCACCGGGTCAATAAGGCATTACTGTGAACAAAAGGGGCAGCCAGCTGGAATCCCCACTGGGAATCTGTCTGGTCTCACCTTCAGGCAAATACGGCTCAGTATTTGCACTGAAAATGCTTGGAAGCAGAAATCCCAACTTGGAAAAGGAGCCACAAAGGAATAGCAAGATACTTTCCATTTTTTGAAGTGTCAGCTTCTGACACTTCACTCGTCTGTAACAACAGCTCATTTGTAGATCAGCTCTTCCTTTGACTCCAATCCAAAAAAATCTCATGTTCCCTTGAACTGTCCAGTCTCCTTCAAAGACTTAGGTTGATGTTTCTTGCAGTGACTGTGCTGATCCAAGGATCAGCTTTGTCTTCGATTCCTGCTCATCTGTGTGTCCCTGGTTTGACATTTTGACCGTTTCCTGCAAGTTCTCTCCTCTTTGTGTGGTTTGTGTGTGACCCAGATCATCAACAGCTGCAGTGGCCCCGAGCTGGCCCCGTCTGTCCTCAGCCCACTGCTTTCTAAAGACACCACCCATTTCCTGAGAGGACACCTGACACCCAAAGAGATAAACCTCTGGGATTCCCTGGGGGAGACATGGACCAGATCCAGGTAAGGACAGAGCTGCCATCTCCCCAGGCTCCCCACGCAGACAGGATGCTTGGATTCCCTGATGCTCCTGCTTCTTCTTTCAGGGGATGCCCTGAAAGACACATTCTTCGTGAATGTCACCTCATATTCCCACTTTCTGTCCTAGAGCCGAGTGGCCCCGAGACACGAACGTCCCCACCTACATCCCCAAATTCCACAACGGCTGGGAACCACCCACAGAAATCTTCCGTGGAGCTCCCTGGGAAATAGACATTGGACACTTGCAAGAGGAAGGTTAGTCCTGTGTCCCTGTCTCTTCACTCTCCCTCCCCCTTTTCCGGAGAAATGGAGCTGCAGGGGTAGTGGTGGCATGCAACAAGTAGTTGGCTCAAAACTCAGTTGGATCTGGTTGCCCCAGTTAAATACAGAAAGCAAATGAGGCTGGAAAAGGGCAGCAATAATGAGCCTCTCCCAATCCAAGGCAACAGCACCCTACAGCGTAACTGAGCTCCAGGGACACAGGCTTCCCTGGAGAACACCTTGACCAAAATCTGCCAGACCATGACTCATCTACCACTATCCCTCTCCTTTTCTCCGATCAGCTTTCCCCTTTCCTGGTAACACTGACTCCATGTCTGCCTTTCCAGCTCTCCTCAGCCAATGGATATCCTTACTGGAACTCCTCACTCAAGCGTGGCCAGACGGCTGAGCAGACACAGGTCGGGGATGCCTTCAAACAGAACATCACTCCACATGGAAATAGGTGATGGATCCGCACGCCCGGAGCTTTGGCTCCCGCCTCGGAACCTCATGAACGCACACGGACACGTACAGTGACACTGGGACGTTTGGGCATCCTGGAGACAACTCCCTGCCACTGTTAATAACCACCAAGGGAAGACAGATCAGCTGAGGGGTTATTCCCATAAGCACTGTCTGCTGTTTAACCCCCAGCAGCTCTGCAAGGAAAGGAATCGCAGGTGTTTTCCACGCAGGAGGCAAAAATATTGACTGACTTCATCAGTCCATCCATAGGTCTTGTTTCCCAACATCAGCCCAGCAAAGTGACCTTAAGGATCAGGTGCCAAAGATGCTGCACTGCGCTTTGGCTCTCCATGTGTGTAGAGACGCTGGAATCATGGAATCACAGAAGGGATTGGGTGGGAAGGGACCTTAAAGATTATCCCGTTCCAACCCCCTGCCATGGCCAGAGACACCTTTCACTATCCCAGGTTGCTTCAAGCTCTGTCCAGCCTGGCCTTGGACACTGCCAGGGATCCAGGGGCAGCCACAGCTTCTCTGGGCAACCTGTGCCAGGGCCTCAGCACCTTCACAGGGAAGGATTTCTTCCCAATATCCCATCTAAACCCACCCTCTGGCAGCGGGAAGCCATTCCTCCTTGTCCTTTCACTCCAGGCTCTTCAAGTCCCTCGCCAGCTCTCTTGGGGCGCCTTTAGGCACTGGAAAAGGCTCTAAGGGCTCTCCAGAGCCTCCTCTTCTCCAGGCTGAACATTCCCAGCCCTCCCAGCCCGTCTGTGTAATGCTCTAGCTCTTGGAGCACTTCCTGGCCCTTCCTGTCTGATATTGCGCTGGTTTATTAAAGGAAATTCTGACTCTTTCTGCTATCTCTGTGTATTTATCTCCAAAGGACTGTGAGTACGGAAGAGTCATCCCCTATGTTCCTCAGCTCTTCTTTGGGGAACTCACCTATAAATGGAACTGCAGAAATGGGGAGGGAGGAAAAGGAAACAGGATGTGAATCGAGCACCTGCATAGTGACCACAGATGTCCACTGCTAGACAGACACTGATGTCAGGCAGATCATGCCCTCCAAATAGTGCTCAGAAAGAGAACAAGTTTGGGATTCCTGAAACTGCTCTGAATTGGATTTGCTTAAACAGATGTCATTAGTAAAAGCAATCAAAGAAAGAGTTTTGATCCCTCTTCCAAGCTGATGCCACTTATCATGTATCTTCCCTGCATTCTTCTAGGGAAGCTGTTTTTGATGTTGTCCTGTCCTTCTTTTTATAAGGGAGCAAAAATACTTTGTTAAGTATTACTCTTTCAGTTTTGTTTCCTCTCCTCTTCTGAGATACAGTAAAGTGAACATTCAGCAGAATAGTTTTGTATTTTTTGAACACAATTCTTCTTTTATCCAACTGAGGCCCTTCTGTGATCATGAAAAAACAGAAACTGTTGTGAACTAGAGTTTACACTCATAAGAGGTTGACATGGGTCAGTTCTCCAAGGTTATTCTTAGTTCAACTGCTGTGTAAACTGTTGATGTCACTGACTGGAGGCTGCTCTTCAGGACATTATAGATATGATAATTATATGACAGAAAATGCAACATATAGTTGAATCTGACCTTCAAGTTCACTAGCTTAAAAAAGGAAAAAAATGTCTGTAAGAAATTTGCTGCTTTTCCCATTACTAAGATGTAATAGATGCCTTCAAGTTTATACTCAGTCGACAGCATATACACATGGACAGCAGTGCCCATCCATCTTCAAGCTAGGGTACATTTTAAGTGTCAATGATCATTGCCTCCAGAAAGCATTTTTGAGACAAAACAGGCAAAGTCTTTTGCATATCTAGACAATCATCCAATACTAGGATCTTCACTCTCACATAAACACTTCATGTTTTTCCACAGAGGAATCTGAGATAGATTTTTCTGAGAAATAACAAACCACCAAAAATTAATTAAATGACAAACAAGGGAAAAGCACCACTTCCTCACTCAGCACATTTTCCTTGATTTTCATTAAGCATTCAGATTTACAGATGCTGATATTGCCACAAGAGCAGTTTTTTTCTGGTTTAACTTCCTCTTCCAGTAGAGCGAGCACAGCTGCAAAATGCAAGCTCACTTCTAGGCTCTCTTACACATCACCAGTTTACCACATTCCAACCAGTCACAGCTGTGCAACACCCCGTCAGGGTACTGGGATTACTGCAGTGCCACAGACAGTTTAAGTGAGGCTCATGGAGCTGTACAATTTTAACTATGTTTTATATGTATAATTAAATGATGCATGACATGGAAATAAGCCAGCTGTACTGAAACTGAACAAACTAACTGCTCTGATGCAACAGTTAAGCATCTCATCAGTTCTAAAATGAAACAGGTTTAAAGCAAAAACAATATAGAGAACAGAATGCTTGACACTGTTAAATAGCATGGTCAAAGGATAATTTTTGAACATTAAGGAAATGCACTCACCCAGTCAAATTTTCAAAAGAATTCCTGGCACCAAAATGTTCTCTGTTTGCTTTTTCACCATGTTTTAAGAATAGATCACTCTGGGGGAAGAAAATCCTGTGTGCAAAACACTGCGTGAAACTAAACAATCCTTAAACATGGCTAATTTCCATGTGGAGCTGATGATTTAGCACTGTCATCCTTCAGCAGAGGAGAAAGAACTACCTGTCTTTAGTTTACTTAGGTAAGATGAAAAAAGTGAGGAGCGTGAATTTGATCTTGCTTCAATTTACTTCAGTGGAAAAACTCTTGCCATGACTTCAGTGAGAATGAGACTGCATCTTAATTCATTCTATATGGAGAAAAACAAATCAGCTGAGAATAATGCTTTTGTTTATTAGATGTAAATTACTACCATAGTCGTTTCTAACAGTGCTAAGTAAATCCTGCTTTAAAAGCCAAACGTTGCCTTCAGTCCTGCTTATTCCTCTGTACTGTGTCACAATGCAGGATTCCTGGTCCTCTGACCAAGTCACCGCTGTCACAGTAAGCATGGCTTGCTCTGGGGAATGGCCACATTCCCACACGGGAATGATAGATGTTTGTGGATGTCACTGGTGACAATGTCCAAATCTGGGCTAGGGCATGCCCCCCAGCCAAGAAACTAGGGTGCACACTTTTGTAATATAAATGCATTCACTGAGAACACAGACTGCACTTACTAAAATGTCCATGAAAAGCAGCCAAGTAAATCAAATCAATAGGGTTAAATTTGCAATTAGGATTCTCTCTTTCGGCAGGAAAATTTTAGGATAGCCACAAATTGAGAAAAATTTGCTTTTTTTTCTTCTTTTTCTCAGAAGGCAATCAACCTTCTGGTCTGGCTATTCTTTACTTCTCCCTATGAAGTAAAATCTAAAAAGACACACACACGATATTTATGGAAGGACCTCCCAATGAATTAGGAAAAATTATTACTCAGAAGATCAAACAGAAACAAGACTGTCTACACTGTATGAATTAAACATACATGAATTAGGACACTGAGCCTTCCATTCTTTAGTAACAGAACTGATGCTGTCCTGAAAATGACATTAATGAATTACACTGGTATATGAAAACCTTCTGCATCTGCTCTAGAGGTTGGAATGAGGATGTTAAATGAGGCAGCAGACAACAAGGACGTGCTGCTTAGGGAAGCTGAATATCACTTCTGTGCTTGTGGAGTTCTGCAGTTTGGATGAAGGTCACAGGTTATCTCCAGCTACATGAAAATGAGTGATAAATACACACTGTTGGTCTTAGACTGAAAGCAGTACTAGGCAAAGAGAGTCAAAATATGGAATATTACTCAAAATCATCCCCTGGTTTTCTAAAGATCATAATCTTCTATTAGAAGACAGTTTGTTACCTTCTCCTAATATTAAAGCTGTAATAGTAAAAGCACCTCAATCTTGTAGAAGTATCTAAGATACACAGAATAAGTAAGGTATATGCAGTGAGAGCACCCTAAAAACATCACAAGAGGAGTGACAATTTCTGGGATAGTAATGACATGAACGAGTATCTAAACGTTAAGTCTGAGTGAATAAGAGAATTTTTCAACTAATGGATCAGGGAAAATGTGAAAGGATGAGATATGTGATTAAAGATCATAGTGTATTCGGTTAACACAGGTGGAAAATATATGACTTTGATTCTGTACTACAACATATTTTAATTGATTTGTGTGTAGTTTTAGTTTTATACATGCACAATTTTTTAGAACACATCTTTAGACTGGGACAAACAATAAAGGAAATCCATTGTATGACTTTACATTGATCCCAACATCACTCACTGGAATATCTTAACATTTCCTGCACAGATTCCCATTCGTTAAGATGACAACCTTGAGAAGAAGGAAACCTATAACTGCCATTCAGAGAAGGTCTAAAATTTCAATTGCTGTTTGAACACAAAGGAGCTTTGACATGCTGTGGTTTATTGAAGCACTCCTGCAGTTATAGACACATCTTTAACCACCCTACCCCTCTCCCTCTTCCTCCATCCACCACTGATTGATGCAACTGGAAGCTTCAGTAACTGCAGAGCAAAGTCCCGCTTACTTCCAGCTCTCCTGCCCCAGCAAATGCTCAGCTCTTCTGGGAAGATGGAGCTATGCCATAAGCACATTGCACCTGAAAGGAGATGAAACCTTCCCTTCAAAGACACATGTGACCAGGTTTTTGGAACTGCCTGATGTGGCCAGTTCTCATCTGTTTTCCATAAAGAAGGAAAAGAGCCCTGTATTCTCCTCTTCATGAGAGTTCAAGTATGAATTCCAAAGAACAGAGATGCCAGGACTTGTCAGTGACATGACTAACAATTTTATGAGAACTGGCAAAAAACCAGTTCATTTCTCCTACATCTTATTCTCAGAAACCTTGGAATTGTTTTGTTTGAAAGATTTGGGGGGAGGAAGGTGGACTTAATTCTCACAACTATATTAAATATTCAGTACATCTGATATTCTGTTGTCAACACGCAAAATATAGTTTAATTATGATAAGCCATACTGGAATCATTTACAATACATAAATGTGAAAAAACAGCATTAAATTATTTCTTGTTCCATGTGGAAAAATATACACCTTCCAACCCCCCAAGAAAGTAAGACAAGGCACAATAAATTCTGGTAATTCTCTTTCTTCTGACTTTTCAGTTCCATCACAGCTCTCAAAACTAAGATTTATGTGCTGTTTTGCATCTGTATCTGTTGTTGATTTTCCCCCCCTACAGGGATATAGGTGAATAAGTTTGGACAGGAAACGGTATCCCTCAAGCCAAACTGAAAGGTTTATAAAGTTGCTAATAAAAGTTTGGGTCAGGGCCTAAATATCAATCATCTGCTCACTGTCTTTTTAAACAAGCTCAGGCATTTTCCCAACTGTTCCCAGCAGGTCTCTGCCACTATTTTAAACTAAGATTTCAGCCATTTTTTTTCCCCTGTGTTGACCTCACTAATTTTTCTTTCTCCCCCTCTTTACCTGCCAAAGACATCCATCAGGATTTTGCCAAAGGCTATCTGCTTTTGAAGTTGAGAGGAATTCACTAATCGTGAGTGTCAAATCCACAGTAAATGCCATGGCCATATGGTATATGCTGCTTTTGGGAATTAGCTCAAAAGGCCTAGCTGTGAGAAGGCCGGCTGTATGTCAGGAGGGTTTTACTGCTAACTTTCATAACTCATGTCAGCTCTTTCAGTTTCTGTATGCATTGGCTTCAGGGAGTGCAACTGTTCCCTGAATTTATAAAAATGTTGTCAAGATCCCTTGATCTTGCTTCCTCTGTCTCTCTCGCACAAACACATCCAAACACATTTATATACACAGTGGAATAGCATGCACAGTGGCATGCAAATCTAGCAAAAGAGAAGCTTGTAAATAAATAGCATGTCATTCTGCTTACTCAATACATTTCTCTGGGTGTTAAACTCATGATAAACATATCATAAGCCCCGATGAAGGCTCTACAGCCTGTCCCATCACACCATCCTGAGTGTAACTCTGCAATGCATAGGAAGACATAAGTTTGAAAAACAGAGCAGAAATAGCTCCCCTAAGGGCAAGGTGCTGACATAGCTGAAACATAACTAACTGGAGAGCATTTGTTTTCACTAAAGAAGGAAGTGTCAGTGACACATCTCTGTGCCTGTGGAGGTGTACTGTACATTCAAAGCAAAAAGAAATCCACCTTCTTTAAAAAATTGGCCATTAATACATAAATATGTCTGTGTTGAAATCCCTCAGACGGTACCATTCTTAACAAGAACTACACACAAGACTAAGAAATTCTGCAGAGAATCACGCTTTTGTGATCCAAAGAGGCAAGGAGAAAGAAAACCACATATGAAGAGTTTAACATATCCACTTAGTGATAGAAAAAGAATTATTACAAAAATAAATGTCAGTCCCCTTGAAACACTTGAGTCAGCGCTCTCAACTTTCTCTGATGCTGTAGGAAGGTGTGAATGTCCTCCATGTGTCACATCATCCGCACCAGCCACACAGGAATGTCTCCAATGCACCTCAGAGCCTTTCAAGGACCACTCCCCTCTAATTTATGTAGAGTCTGTTAACATCCTCTTGGAGCAAACAGAAATAATACTTTTAAAAGACATTTATACTTCAGAAACATGTGCCCCGACACAACAAAAAACCCAGATTTTAATACTGCCCCGAGGCAGAATTCATCCATCTTTAAGGCTTCTATTATGTATTTCCTGGTTAGTAATACAAAAAGAACTGCTGGCAGTATCACATCGAAACGAAAGTGCCAGAATCAGAAAAACTACTGAAAAGTTTACCTTTATAGGAAAGCTTCAGTCTTGGGATATTTTGTTTTGACGTTCCAGTGACTGGAAGGAACAGCATCGCTAAAGACAGCAGGCTGCAGGCATGTGGCACTTGCAAAGCTCTCATTCTGCTCTCCTCTTCTGTATCTTCTTTTGTACTATGGTGAAATATCTCCCCACTTTTCAAACAATCCAAGTTTTATCTGGAAGAAAAAAAGAAAACATCTGTAGATCTGCTTTACTGCATAAGCAACAATTCTGTAAGCAAGCCAGACCTATTTCTAAAGAGCACCTCAGTTAATTTCTTTGCTACGAAAGTATTTTTCCTCTAGTACAAGTAAATAGTTTTGTTTCTTTAATACTAAATTTACACATTTTGACATTGGAAAAATATGTACTTTTCAGACACCAATGTCTAGCCTAGCTAACGTTTAAGCACAAATTAAATTAATGCAGTATCCATAAAAAGAACATTTGACATTCAAAAGTGACCATGCAACTTGATAGTTAATACCAGTCCATTGGATATCTTACATGTTTTATAACTCTTTTTGTCTCAGTACAACAGCTATTGTGTGTTTATGCTATGACTAGAATGAACTGTAATGTCTCAGATGCCATGGGGGTACAAGCTGAGTTAACAGTGAGTACTTACCCATCAAAAACTAAACTAAGAAAACTGGAAAGAGCAAGCAGTTGTGTTTAGTTTTAATAGAGAAAAAAGTCAAAGCGGATGATGGATTTAAAAGTGCTTTCAGTATGATATTTCCAGCAGAACAACTGCCTCAACTCATCCACCAAAATGTCCTATAAACTTTAATGAGTGTTTCAGGCTGGGGTCAATAGGCTGATAGGGGATTTTGTTAGCACAGTGTGCAACTAAGCCAGCTTTGCAACACTTTTCACTTAGTAAGAATCATTCATATTCCATAAATCTTGAAGTGTTTTACAACTGAAAGCAATTATCACTGCCCTTATTTTCCCTATGCAAAAACGGAACCATAAAGCTGCAGTGAACCTATTTCCTCAAGGTCACACAGCAAGCACAGTAGTTGAAAAGAAAACAGCAACAGCAGTCCTGCTGTCCTTTGTGCCCAGCTATCAAGGATCCCTTTTGCCCAATAACTCGACTTTTGCACACGAAATTATTTGAAATGGCATCTTGAGTTCTGAAGGCAAAACTTCATGGTTAATAAATCACAGAGATCAGAGTATGAAAATATTTGTGAGACCAGATCCTTCCCCCTGCAAGTGCCTGATGCTAGAGGTCAAGGGAGATGGCTGGTGAAATGACAAATGTCAGTGTTTGAGTAATGCTGTAAAACCAAGGAGTAAGGAAATGTTATGGTTAGTCAAGAGATTAATGGCTCATGATGTGCCATGAAAATTCTTTTCTGAAAGGTACTGGAGCTGCCTGATTAAAAGAGCAATCCTAGTGCCCACATCAGCCAGCACTTGCACAGACACCAAAGGAGAGGTTCCTTGCAAGTCCATGAGAGATGCAGCACAGCTTGTGGCCCCTGAGCCTTTCCACCGGTCTGTTATTTGAACTCCTGCAGCACTGGGTCTTGCAATTCTGTGAGCTACAGCAGCACCCAGAACCAATTCGGCACCTCCTGATACAGGCAGTTCATCCTTCCTGGCATGAAAGGATGGAAACAGAATCCCTTCCGTTCTCTCTGACACAGGAAATCTTTCTCAGATGAAACTTGGGCTTTCTGAGCCTCCAGACTTTCGCTCAATAGCAAAAGACAAGGAAGTGTGCAAGAAGAGCATGATGGTGAAAAAGAGGGAAACAATTCGTAAAATCCCCAAAGCATAATTCCTATTGCAGAACACTAAGCTTCTTCCTTCTCAGTCCCCTCTTCAACACTCATATTCAGTGTCTGAATGCACTACTCTTGGCCAAGTGTGAGTACATGTTCACGAAACGACATGGAGAGAAAACAGACAAACATGAAATGCCTGTTTCATCTTTCTCTTCCCTTTATTACAGTATCAGATCCTAAAGGAACACCCTTACTTCTTCTGCGCCAACACATCTATCTGAGGGTGGACCACGAAGGACTAAAGTGGATTAGACTATCCCAGGGTTAAATCGCCTTTAAGAAATTTATTTAGAGGTGAAAAAGGGGAAAAGAAGGAGAGGGGAGGAGGGGGAAGAATATATGAAGATGAGACACCAGCCCTGTTCATCTTCAGCAGGATGATAGTGACAAACCATACTTCAAAAAGAAGCAATTAAGAGGGAGCCAGTCTCACTGCAAGTATGTTTAGAAGTCACGGCCTGAAGGTCTGGGCCTCAGCCAACAGGGAACTCACCAAAGGATATGGGGCTCATTTTCTTGAGGCAAATTACTGTGAAGAATCAGGACTAAATTTGACTAAAAAAACAGTTGCATCAATGCACTGTCATTTGCTGAATTGATTGAGAATCAGCACCAAACTCGGCCCTTCGGCCATAGCTCACAACCTCACTTTTTCATGTAGGCTTTTTTTGCTAATAGGAACCTTCCTTTTTTCTTGGTTGGGTTTTTTTTCCCCTTTCCCCTTTTATTTGAATAATGTCTGTGAAAAACCATTTGCTTTCACGAGGCGGTTAGTTTACACTGGAGGCAGCAGCTCTGTGAGCTCGAGCCAACCCTGTCCTGTCTTTAGATTCATTGCAATCTGGCCACATTGTCACATATATTTTTAGTTTATGATGATCCTCTAATACAATTCCAGCTTCCACACAGAGTCCTTCCAACAGTCTAGCTCAGGTTAATGAACTTCAGGCCACTTCTCTTCTGCAGGAATTTCGAGGCCCAGGGGGTGGCTGTGCCCAAGAGATTTGCCAAAATCCGCTACGATTTCACCGCGCGAAACGCCAGTGAGCTCTCGGTGCTGAAGGATGAAATCCTGGAGGTACGTGACCGCTCCTGGAAAAGGTGTGTCCCCCAGGGGCAGGAGAGAGCTCGGGATAGCAACAAGCACCAACTCCATTTTCCCTGGTGGTATCTCAGCAGTGACACAAAGCTTTGCTCAAACCCAAAGCTGGAGCAGGCTGCCTGTGCTGTGTTGTGTCATTTCCTCAGCTCAAAGACATCGGTCCCATTTTAACCACAGTGAGGAGGGAGGACAACAACTCGCTCTAGAGCCCTGCTCATCCCCCGCTGGGTCGGTTCCTTATCACCACTTCCTCCTCCACGAGGATTTGTTTTCTCTGAAAAGCACCTTTCTCATAACCTTTCTCTTACTGCAGCACTGTTGGCAGCTGGACAAGGTGGGACGTGACTTGGGCTGACACTGATCTGTGACCTGAGGAAAAGGTTTCTCTGCAAAATGTGGCTTTTTATTTATTTAATTATTTATTTTAATGCAAAAAGACATCAGAAACTCAGTCATTAGGAAAAAAAGGTCTGGAGAAACAGGGACATTATGTAGGAACTATGAGTTCTTCAGCACGCAGAGGTGCTCTCCTGTTCATCCTTACGATACATTCTGATGCTTTCCAGGAAAAGTTTCAGTCCTGGATTGCATCTGAGAGCAACAGATCTGATTAGAGCTCCTGGCCTCAGTGATGTCCTTCTGGCAACTTCACCTTTTGGATGGTTCGGCCCCGCTATATCCTGGTTGTTTATGCCTGAAATCCCATTTTCCCACAGCAGATTTATTTTTGTCCCTCTCTCAGGTGTTGGAAGATAATAAGCAGTGGTGGAAGTTGCTCAACCGGAGTGGGCAGGCCGGTTCTGTTCCGTACAATATCCTGGATGTGGTGAAACTGGAAGAGCTCAAACAGGTCTGTAGTTAGGTAATACCTGACTGGTATCAGCTGCAGGGCACAATCTGCCTCTGGGAATAATGTTGGCATTAGACCTCCCTGATTTCTTAGGATACTATGCACCAATCAGGACAGACCTTCAGAAGCAGACAAAGCCAGGAGATTCCTGAGTCTCCTATGATAAAATTCACATTTTGCTACGATCGTCTTCCCAAATAAGGCCTATCCTTCCTATTTGTGCACCAGCCTCCTGCTTTCCATATTTTTCCACATCAAGATTTTTCTTGGGGGTTAAATTAAAGATGGACACTTCCCTCAGCCAGTTCAGTTCAGCACCAGGAACACGTTACTGGAGTGGAGGCAGATGGAAACACCATCTAAGTGAGAATTAACTGAATACTGCAACTTGCACTGCAGAAATGTGGAGCTGGAGTGTTCTAAACACCCTAGGGAAGCATGGAATTGCTTCCCCATTTTGGTATTGCAGCGTTTGGGCAAAGCCTAAGGCGGCCCAGCAGGCTTCTGGATAAATCCCTGCTAGTTTAATCAAAACGTCAAAAAACTTTCCAGTCCGCTCCAGGCCCTTGGCAGTGGTCCCGCTTCACATCCCAGCTACGGAGCAGTGAGGCTCTGCCTTCCAATGAGATCGAACACGTTTGGCACAACTAGGAATTCCCTTGCGCAAACTTCAGACTTTGCTTTGGGTTCTTCATTCCCAGAAATTAACTTCTTCCATGCAGCTCCACCTGAGGTCTCCCCAGCCCCACATCAGCACAAGGAGAACACGGCAGTTTGTCCCTCCGTGGGTGTGAGGCAGAAAGCTTAAGAAAATTAAAAACGACCAAAAAAAATTCTTACTTTTCTTTCCCTTTCTAACCAGTCTAACCAGAGGTACAAAGGAGACCTGAGCCCCAGGGGCCATGGCCCATCCAGCCCAACCCACAAGCTGCCTGCCAGCTACGCCGGGGATAAGTGGGGCAGTGAGATGTTGTCGCGCCACTCCGCACAGGACGCCAAAGAACGCACGTGTGTGTCCCACTCTGGGCTCCCCTGGGTTTGGGCGCTCGGGGGACCAGACCTGCCCAAGGGGCTCCCCTGCACCTTTTACTGATCACAGCAATGGAGCAGCACTGTGTCTGGAGGCCATTCCAGGCAGGACAAGAGCCAAGAGAGCAGCCCTGGGGCTTGTGACACCGCCGGGGCTCTCGGGCGGCCCGGGCCGAGCAGGGCAATAAGTGATCACCCCATGCCTCCTTCCTCCAGTTCTAACTTCCTCCTCCTCCTCCCAAGGAGAGAGTTTCCTTTCTCTTCCAAAATGTTTAAGTGTGTCTAAGGAACAGCTCAGGCCAATCCCTTTCTCTCACTTCCTTTTGCTCATCTCCCGGCACACACACAGTGCCCGCCTGGCCGCTTCCTTCACGTGGTTCCACAGAATTCCCGGCCAAACAGGAGATCCGCATCACTCCCTCACCCTGCACGTGCTGTGGGGCTCACAGAGCAGGAGAGAGATCAGGGGCCCTGCTCACCTCACCCCTTATCCCACCCTGTCCACTCCTGGAAGCAGGAGCCCTTCTGGGACGACAGGAAGCCCCACAATACAAGGACACAAATCTGTTCGTATCACTGAGTTATTCTCCACAGTCTTCAGGAGTTTCATGGGGAAAGCGATACTGGATGAAGAGTCACTGGAGTTTTCACAGAAGCACAGGATGCCCTGGGCTGGAAGGGACCTTCAAGCTCATCCCATCATGAGTGTGTTGCTCATTCCCAGTTTGTGCTTCCTGCCGCTTCTGTTCTGTTGCGGAGCAAAACCTGGAGCTCTGCGATCAGCAAATTAGTGACTAGAAGCAGCAGAGAGGACTGAAAAGGTCTCAATTCCAAACCTCCAATTGTAGATTCTCACAGAACTGTGCTTCCACATCAGGCAACAGCCAAGGGGTGATGGGAGCAAAATAAATGGCAACACAGGGGCACAGGAAAATGGGAATCACTTTTCTGGGCTGAATTTAAATAAGAATGTTGAGCCACATCCCCATTTGCCTTACAGTTTCCCCACAAACATTTAATGGCATTTTTGACTGAAGACTTGCTTTCATTCCCTACTTGTTTCTACAGAACTTATTCACCAAACGGATGAGCTGAACGACGAGCTGCTAAAGAAGATCACAAACAATAAAATTCAGCCTCCCCACAGGAATTTCAAAGTGGAAAAGCCTCAGCAAGTTTTCGTGCCCCTCACCTTTGAATCCAGCACTGAAGAAGTCAAAGCCTGGCTGGAGGCCAAGTCATTCAGCAAAGAGTAAGATTTGCCCTATTGCCACGTGCAATGCTCGTCCTTCCCTGGAGAAGGAGCGGGGGAGGCCACCGGCACCATCTCACCTGGGACAAGCCACTTGGATTTACTTACAGAGCCTGTGTTGCAAATTAGATTTCAACCCTGTTCAATCCAGGCTCTATAACCAGAATGTTCAGAGCCCAAAGTCACTCCCTTTCTCTGGTATAAATATTTTCTTGGAGATAAACAGTTAACTAACTAAATCCAAGGCCTGAAATGCTACTGGAATTGCAGCTGCCACCTTGGAACAGCCCCAGGGCCCCGTGATATGGTCCCACTGCAGCTCCTGGCCTCCCATCTCCAACTCCTCACCTCTGGCACGAGGCCACGTGCAGCACAATCGTCACCTCCCTACTTTGTGTCTCCCCAGGACCGTGGAACACCTGGGCATCCTCACCGGAGCTCAGCTCTTCTCCCTCAACAGAGAGGAGCTGAAGAAGGTGTGCGGTGATGAGGGAAACAGAGTCTACAGCAAGATCACAGTGGAGAAAAACCAGCTGGAGGTAAGCATTTTTCTGGATAATTCCTGCTGGAATGGGGGCTGTACCAGCAGCGTCAGATAGCTCATTAAACAGGCATTTTAAAAAATACAATTGTGGGGAAAAAAAATGCAACCAAACCTACACCAGCAATAAAACACACGTAAAAATTCCGAAGTGTCTTTTGAGCAAATCTGTAAGATCCCCCTGTTTCCACTAATTAATCTGCTTTTTACTGATATCACTTATCTCTTTGAAACTAGCTCTACTTTTACAGCATTAATTAAATACTGTCACTTAACTGCAGCTTGAAGTTCAAATCCAAACTGCCTGTTTTGTTTCCATTCCAGAAAAGCAGAGGGGAGTCGGAGCTCCAAGAAATCACGAAGCGCCGCCAGGAAAGGATTGATTCTGCAAATTAAAGTCTCTCTGCTTTATTTCAGCTCTTAGCCCTAAGTAGTGCAGAAAAAAAGGGAATGAAAGCAATGATTCCTGGCCCAGGCCAGATGCAGCAGAGCTCCCCTTGGGGTCCAGCTGCCATCAGAGTGACAATTCCTTGAACACTGTTGGGAAGGGTTGACAATAAGACCATGTCCCACTGGGAAAGGTGTTTTAATTTTGCATGAAGTATTTTTTTTATAACTATATATTTTATACTGAAATTTTCCGTGCATGCGATCAGAGCAGGATTCACACGGGGCTGGATGTACAAGGGCTGGCTTCAAGCAAAAAAAGACCCCCAAAGCTTTTCTCCGAGGGCTGTCCCCTGCTCCCCACTCTCCCCTGGCAGAGCAGGCGTGGCACACAGCACAAGAGAGGCCAGCCTCAAGGCTTGGAGCCTGGACCAGAGGAATAAGGCTTTAGAACCCTGCAATGGTTTGGGTTTAAGGAAAGGACATTAAAGCTCATCCCATTCCACCCCCCTGCCATGGGCAGGAATGCCTGTCACAAGCCCAAGTTGTTCCAAATCTTGTCCAACCTGGCCTCGGACACTTCCAGGAATGGTGAGTCATGACCTCTCTGGGCAACCTAACCCTTTCTATTTCCATTTCCATTTCCTCCTCAGTGCAGGTGTCCCCTGCAGCCCACGAGCACAGGGCCGGTGACAACTGCCTGTCCTTGTCCTGTCCCCCTGTGCCCCCTCGTTGGACAAGGCTAGAATGGCAACACACATTCCCAAAGTCTGGCTGCTTCCTTAAATCCATGGACCAGCTAGTGCTATCTCTGAACAGCTGAAATGAGCTTTCAGTGCCTAGAAATGAGCAGGAGTGACAAACAAAGGGATTTGAATCTGGAAATAGGTGAGTTCCACCCGCCCACCGCTGCTGATGCAGAGGCCGGGGCTCGGGGCAGCTGTGCAGCCCTTCCCTGGGGCACGGATCCTGCACTGGAATGTTGTGGTGGTGTTGCCAAACCGGGCCTCAAACCAGGAGAAGATAAGCCCTGACCGTTTGCTCCCGACCCAGGCACACCCACAGCCCTTCCCAGGGTGTTGGTCACTTGTCCCCATCTTCACATTTTCACTGCAAAAAGTCAGCTGAAATGATTCCCAAATAGCTGAAACCCCAAAGCACACTGGGAAAGGCAGGTTTAACACAAATTAAATGGCCACAAGAAAAAAACCCCTCTAATTTAGCACAGGGTGTTGCTCTTTACTTCCCGTTTTCCTTCATAAAGTTATGTGCATTTGTATATAGCAATCTGTAAATAGGGGTGAGGAAAATCCCTCTCCCTAGAAGCAGAATTAAGTGATTATGCTTCCAAAATTTACTCACCATTTCAAAACTCAAGCAAGCAGCGTAGTTCCTGTCCACAGCAAGTTTGGCACATTGCATTTCTAGCTCTGTTTGACTGACAGACCAATCTGATTGCAAAGCAGTGAAGCACACAGAGCTCCAGAGCTGCCCACAGCCCAGGGACAGCTGGGTTTTCTCTCTCAGCACATGCTGAGTCTTTGTCCAAATTTGTGCCTGTCATTGCACATTTAATGGAAAAAGCTTTAAAACAGCATCTGGGGAGCTCACGTCTAAAACTGAGAACACCAGTGCACCTTAGTTTTGGCTTCATTCTTAAGCGTCTCCAATGGATAATCTGTTTTCTTCATTTGAAACAGGACACTGCTCTCACCAGCAGAATTAGGGTGCAGGCAGGGGAGGATCCTGGGTTTAGTCACAGCCCTGCTAGGATCTGAGAAGGGCACTCACCTTGTCAGGGAGGGATGAAGAGGACAATCCTCCTGAGAAGCCCTGGCTCCGGATTAGGGTGGAGATGGGAGGCAGGATGGCAAGCACGGGAGGCGAAAAAGTTTCTAAAATGAAAATAAAAACGAATGTTGAGCTAGGAAACACACCATCTTCTAGTCCTGGGGTGTAGAGGAAAGCAAATCACAGGGAATTACGGTTATCTGGGATTTTAACAGGAGTGTACATGACAGCTCTGTAAAGCCGGGAGCCACAGGAGCACTTCCTAAAACAAATAGCTCAGTAGACCTTATTGCAGAGGCCACTTTTACAAATTTCCACGCGACTGAGCTGTGCATCTGTTCTGTTTGTACTGCCTGCAGACACTGCTATAAAGTACTGTACATTGATGTAACTGAGCGAAGGAGACAATGATATAACCATGCACTGTACAAGATTTATTAAAATAGTTAAGTTATAACTCCATCTCCGTCTCTTTCACTGGGTTTTCATAATGGTTTGTCACTGAGAGTCTCAGAAACTCAGCAGAATGTCTGAAACCACACATTTCCTTTTGGGTTTGGGGACTGACATTCAACAGGAAGGATGTTACGGCCTGGATAGCTGTGTCTTAAGAATAGGGGCAAAGCATGAGAAGGCTGCACAAAAGCACATTCTTGCCTCTCTGGAAGGGGAACGACTGTGGCAGCTGTCCCAAGTGGAACCATACAGAAAGAGGGAACAGCATAACCCCATGACTAGGAGCCTGTTACACGGATTCTCCAACATTTCCAGCCAAGAGCCATCCTGTTTCCAGAAGCAAAAGTTTGTCTTCTCTTTTCCTTAACAATTAAATTACCCAGCTGAAATAACTGGTAATTCCTTCTGTAGATGTTTTGGAGAGTACAATTTCCAAGTGGGCCCACACTAACAAGATCACCTCTTTTACAGCCTAAATAAAGTTCAGGCGAACCACGAGCCCAAAACACCTGCCTTACTGGGCCGAGGGCTCTCTCAGCGCCTGGAGCTGCACTCGATAAACCATTTCGAACCTTGCCACAACGGCGGGGAAGGGAGCCCAGAGCGCTCAGCTCCTGCAGCGGGGCACCACCGACGCGGCCCCGAGCCTTCCCTCACGGCCGCCTCCCTCAGGGGCTGCCCGCCGCCACCTTGCGGCACCGGCCGCGCCCGGGCCCCGCGCGGCCACGAGGGACGGGTGGCTCAGGGGCGGGTCGGGCGCCGTACCGGCCGCGGGGACGGCTGCCGGGGGTTCTGGCGACACGGAGACTCCGGGGACAGGAGGTTCCGGGCCCGAGAGATCTCGGGGCCAGGAGACTCCCCCGATACGCTCCGTCGGGGACGATGGCGGCGTCACGGTCGCCAAGGCGAACCCCCGCCCGGCCCTCACGAACCAGCCAATCAGAATCGCTCTCCCTCCCGCTGCCCCGCCTCGGCTCCTCCCGCGGCCTCGTCCGACTCCTGTCCGCGCTCCTGATTGGCCGCTGCCGCCCAGCCAGGCTGGGATTGGCGGCGGGCGGCGGGAGCGCGCGGGCCGGTGCCCTTCGGGCACGTACCGTCCCTCCTGGGCGCGCGAGTCCCCCGGAGCCGCGGACGTGTCGGTGTCCCCCGTGAAGCGGCAGAAGGTGGAGTCGGCGCTGGACCAGCTCAAGCACCACACCACGGTGGTGGCCGACACCGGGGACTTCAACGGTGAGAAGCGGCATGAGGGGATCCTGTCTCCGCAGCTTCTGCTTAGCCCCCTCTCCCGCCCCTCTTCACGGAGAGTGGGCGAGCCCGGCCGAAGGGGCGCGCGCTGCGGGGACCGACCCACCCTGGGGCCGGAGGGGGGGCGAGCGGGACGGCGCTCGGTGGCGGCGCTGGGTCTCCATCCCAGGGCAGACCCCGCCGTGATTTCTCCCAGTTTGCCCTCGAGTGTGCCCTGACCACTCCGTTCAGCTCTGCGTGCTGTCAAGGAGAAGTGCCAGACTAAAGCCAGGCTCTGCTGTTCTAATTAATTTTGGGTTTTCTTCCAGTGGGCTGTCTAGATCTGGGACTTGTTTGGGGTTTTTCAGACTCACGCTTGAACGGGGCTTGGAGCAGCCTGGCCCAGTGGAAGCGAGTGGAACTGGATGAGCTTCAAGACTCCTTCCAACCCAAACCATTCCAGGATTCCATGATATGCTTAAAAACTGATTTGGGGTTGGAGAGAAAGAAGGGAAATGATGCTTTTTATTTGTTTTACTTGAGCTGTACATTGATCTTCTCCCTTTTTGCATTTCCAGGATGCAGAAAGTGAGAAGGAACTTGAGGAGATGTGCTCGGTCCAAGAGAAATAATTTTGAAAAAACTCATCTCACTGGATACTGCAGCAACAGTAAAATCCCAAATGGATTTCATGATCCTGACAATTCTGAGTGCACTTCAGGGATAAGGCACAAGATCTTACAGAAAAACAGATGCAGCAGCACACATCCAGGAAAACATCTTGGAATTAATGGCATAAAATCGTGGTTTATTTTCCTGCATCTGTTTGATTTTAGGATCCCTAAAAATGTTACATTCCTAGCATCAGGGGTCAGGGGGTAATTTAGAGGTAGTTGGTGATAAATATTTTTGGTTATATGTAGGGCAGATATTTATGCCTTACATAACTCTGTAATATAAATATGTATTATATATTAGGGCATATAGCTATCTATTTATATATAACCTATTTTTTATGTGTGCCCAGATATAGTTTATATCAGACACTGTGCCTGTCTGAAGGCCTTGCTACTGCGCTCCTAACTCATTCCTGAGGAAAACATCAGGCAAAAGTTGTTAGGTTTAACTGGTTCCTCTTTTCCTTAATAATTATTTTACTCAGTTGGAATAACTGATAACAGCTGTTAGAGATGTGCAGTTGCCAGTGGGACCAAGGCACTTTTTTGCACAACGCAGAGTGGCGTTTAAGGTAGTCAGTAGTCAGAGAAGTGAGGATTAGGATTTTGAATGCTCTTGGGCAACAAGGCTGGCCAGAGATCCCTCCTAACTCACTGTGGGACAGCAAAAACCCCACAGCCAAGGGTAACCAGGGATTGTGGGGATGGAGAATTTAATGGCATCAGGTGGCAGCAGTGCCAGTTCAACTGATAAAAAAGTAAATCCACGCCTGCTCTAGAGGAGTATTGTTCCTGGACGTGTGTAAATACAGGGACACCTCTTTACTCTCAACTGAGGGAGGTTTGTGGTTGTGGTGCCAGTTCACCCTTGAGAGTTCCAGGCTTTATTTCAGCTCCCCTGGCCGGGCCTGATGTGCAGCAGTGGTGCGAGGGCCGGAGCCGTTCGCTGGCTCTGGGAACACAGATGCCATCATGGCCCAGTGGGGGGGGGGGAGCTTAGGCTGTGGTGGCAACCTCAGAAAGGGATCAGATGGCTCCTGGAACTGCCCAGAGTGCAGGAAGGGAGGGGGAAGTGAACTGGTCCCACAGACCCCTGCTGGGCTATGGTTCTGGGCCAGGCCCATCAGAAAAGTGGCAGCAGCAGTGGCACCTCAGTTGTTACTGTCCTTGGAGCTCTCAGGATCAGGATGTAATCATGTTCATGCACTACTGGGAAAGCAGGGAGCAGGATCAGTGCTCTAACTCTCTACACTCTCTCTCCAGGAGTGCCTTGGGTCACGGCAATTTAATGTGTGGAATAGTTTCCTGTGCCTGCCTGGGCAGCTGCAGTTATTGCACAGGCATTCAGGGCTGACAGTTCCCTGCAGGGAGAGCTCAGCACATGTGCCCAGAGGCAATCCCAGCATCTGCAAGAAAGAAAGAAGCAGCAAAAGGTGATTGCTTCTCTTTCAAAGTTATTTCAAGTGCTCACACCCAAACCAACCTTTGCTCTTGATTCTGGCCAGGTGCATGGTGAGCAGTGGGCACAGGTCATGTCATCCATGCTGGTGTGAGTGATGCTTTCTGGGGGAAAGCAGCTGATCTCCAAAGTTCCCTTCCTGCCCTGTGCCTGACCTGCACAGGAGAAAACCTCTTCCAGGAAGGGATTGTGCTTCCTCTAATCCCATTTGCCCAGTCTGTTCCATGGGGATATTGCCAGCCTGGGGCAGCAGAGGCACACGCAGCTCTCAGCACTCTCTGCTCCAAGCACAGCTCTGGGCTCCTTTGCACACTGCCTCTGCCATGGGGGTTTTCTCCAGGAGAAGCCAAGGAATTGCTCATGGAAGGGTGCAGATTAAGTTATCCCAAAGGGAAGCAAAGAATAAATATCTCATTTTTCCATCAAAATGCTCATGCTCTTTCCTACAGATTATTTCAAGTTTTTCCCACAAGCTTTGCACTACCCATCATCCCATTTTTACCCCCAAAAGTAATTTTCTCTGTCCTCCAGAATGTCTCAGTGTCTATCCCCAAAATTTTCACTGTGTCTCTGCAAGTGACTACCTCAGTTTACCTCATGCTGTTCATTCTCTTCCCTGGGGATTGCTTCAGATTTTCCCTCCAAGCTGTCCCTGTCTGTGCACTTCTGATTTCTTCTTTTTTACAAGAAAGTATTCATTCACTACTCTGGAGATTAGCTCCAGTTTTACCCCCCCAAAATTGCCCTAACATTCACTAGTCATTGCCTGATTTTTACCTCACTATGTTCATTCTCTCCCCCTAGAGATAACCTCAGGTTTTACCCCCAGTATTTTCCCTACCTGCCCACTAACTATTTACTCTTTTTGACCTATAAATATTCTCTTTCTATCCTGGAGATTTCATCAAGTTTTACCCTGAAATATTTCACTATCTTTCCAGTACTGTCTCACTTTACCTCAGGATATACGCTCTCCCTGCCACACATCACCCCAGCTTTCACCTCCAAAATTATTGCTACTTGTCCACTACTTATTACCTGATATTCACCTCAGTATGTCCATTCTCTGCCCAACAGGTCATTTTAATTTCTACCCCCCAAAACTTGTCCAACCTGTCACCTAGTGACTGCCTCAGTTTACCTCAAAAATGTTGTCTCCCCTAGAGATTACCTCAGACTTGACCCCCACATTTTTTCCCTGTCTGCAAGTTACTACCTCCATTTAACTTCAGTATGTTCATTCTCTGGACTACAGACTCAAGTTTACTCTCAATCTCCCTGCCTCTCCAACACTGATTACTTCCTTTTTACCTCAAAAGATTGATTTATTTTCTACCATGGAGGTTACATCAAGTTTCACCCCCAGAATTTACTAATACTTCCACAACTGATTCACTCAGTTTACCTCAACAAGTGTTCATTCCCTCACCTAGAGGTGACCTTGTATTTTACCCCCAAAGGTTTCCCTACCTGTGCACAACTGATTGCTATAGTTTACTTCAAAATCTTCATGCTCTCCATTACAGGTCACCTCAAGTTCACTTCAAAAGTTTTCCCTACCATTTCCATTAGTGATTATCTCAATTTTTACCTCCAATAAGTCATTCTCTACCTACAGACACTGGATAGTAAATCATACAAAGATCTAAAACACTGCACAAGAAACAGCAGAAAGTTTTCCATGAATAACACAAGTTCCTTTTTTCCCCTCCTCCGCCTAGGACTGCTACCAGGAGACAGGAGAGCTGTTATCAACACTCAAACCTCCCAAGCGTTGTTATTGCTCAGAGAGCTGCGCTGGCACTGAGCTACTCCCATGCGCCTGCAGGGCTCTGGGGAGGGGCAAGACGACCTCCCACTCCTGCCTGGAGAAATTTCAATGCCCTAAAAAGTCATTTCCCTTCTCTCTCTCTGACCCACGGCCAAAGCAGCTGTGTAGAACAACATGGACTACTCATGGAAGGGATGATTCAGTTGTGGGAAAAACGCTAAAGAAGGCCTATCACCCCAAATTTCAGGGTGAAAACACACTGCTTGTTAAGAGGAGCACACAAACTCATTGAAACCAGAGAGGAAACTGCACACCAGGAAAAGAGCTGAAAGATAGGCCCTGCCTTGATTGATAATTCCAAAGGAAATTCCCCACAGATCATAGGCAATTACCTATAATTTTACCTCCCTAATCACTGGATTTCTGACTTGGGTTGCTGTGGAAGTGTTTCACAGATGCCTTGAGGGGTCAGGGGCTTGGCTGGATTCTTTGTGGTTAGTCCTGACAGGCCCAGGCCAAACCCACCCACCTGCATTGCTGCTCCACCCCAAATTTGCATGAAATACTGAGAACAGGTTATAAATACTCCCCTTCCCTGTCCTTCCTGACACATCCATGGAGCAAATGTACTCTATCCATTGTTCCCAAGAGCACCTCTCCAGCCCAAATCCCAGTTTTCACCAACACAAACCAAACAGACCTAAGACAATTATTCCATCAGTGCCTGCAATTCTCAGCTCCCTGTTCCCTGCCACTCACACAGCAATCTCACCTCAGCCCAGAGACTCCCTGTCCCCAAAGGGAAACACAACCTGATAGGGCACAGCTCTGGCACCGCATTTCCCCTTGTTCCTGAAAAGCCCTAGGTAAATCCAGTCCCTCAGACCTTGCATCCCTGAACACCAGGAGAGCTGGAGTTTTACCCAGATCCCAGTGCCCTGCACAGCTGCGCTGACACGAGCACAGGCCGATCGCTCCGCCCAGCACCATCCCTCATTCTCCTCCCCCGGCTCCCCAAGTGTCCCCAAACCACCCCGTGTCCGTGCCGGGGCCAGGGCCTGCCCCGACCAGAGGCTGTCACCCAGCCTTGCACCTGCTCCCACCCCTGGGAGAGCTGGGAATGCACTGAGAGCTCGGCTCCCCAGTCCTCAGACACACAAATAATGCCCAACCTGCCCCTCTGGGCACAGCCAAACACCACAATTCCATCATCCCCAAGGAACTCTGGCAGTCGCCTCTTCACCTCTGCCCTTTTCCAAAGGACACAGGTAGGACTGGGCTGTCAGAAATGGTATTCCCTAGGCAGTTCATCCCAGCAGAAAGGAGAAGAGGAACCCTGTGTCCCTCTGACTGACCCCACAGCATGGGCAGGACCAGCTGGGTTCTTCGTATTCTAAATTTTAAAATGAACTGAAGAACCTGAAAGGCAAAAAACAACACACATATAAGGTTAGAGCCAGTCAACACACACAGACAGACACACTCTCAGACACCCCTTCTTCAGCTTACACGCTGACTGCAGCCCTTACTAGAAACACTCCCCCCTAAAGAAGATGCTTTAACATCTTCTTCCATCTGCTGCTCCTTGATGTGGAACAGTAGATCCTGGGAAAATTGGTAGCATCAGTGACCATAGGGATCAAAATTTGCCTCAGGGACCTGCAAGACAGCATGAGGCAGTCTGCAAGTAGCTGACAGCTAGGAGTTATCCCCACACCAGCCCCATAAACTTTCTACCCAAAAGCCCATAGACAAGAGAGGAGAGTTTTAAAACTGTTCAAACTAGCCAGGACTGAATGTGCCAGGGCAGGGCAGCTCCAAGCATAAGTGGCACATGGACACACAGTGCATCAAATATAAGCAAAGATGACATGAAGACTTGAGATAACGCTTCAGAAGATAAATTTTTGAGACCAGGATGCTTTGAGGCGACAGAAGCTACAAAACTACTGCAGTGAGGAGGGTCTAGTACACTTCATACAGAAGTCCAAGGGAACGGCACATGAAAAAAAAGATACTACCAAAACTGAGAAGGAAGATGGATAGGAACACCTTGTGTACTTCTTCTGGTCTCAAAAAGCAAAACCATAAAGATGCCAGAATAAGCCCGATCCAGGAAAGTATGCAAGTGCTCCTGCTGCCGATATGGCCCATAACGATGCCTGTAAAGCACTGAGACATCACAAAGCCCTATGACACTGAAGACAACGGACACAGACCACATCACATAGACACAAACTGAAACTGCCCAGCAGTTTTACCTGATGGACCCACGATTGCTAGTGCAAGATGAGCCAGAGGCTGATGACGCCAAAGGAAAGAAGGCTCTACAGCAGTAGTACGTGACAGTGAAAGGTAAACTCCTTATGAGAAGTTAGTGCCAAAGCTGGTAAGAGGATGCTCAAGAAGTGCAGTAGGCCTAGAGAAGGAGGCAACGACTGCCAGCTGATACAAAGGGATCCCTAGAGAAGGATTCTGCTGCCAAAGGCTGAAGTGACATCACAAAACATGACCGACCCACAAATGGCCAAGATGCAAGATGTCCACGTGCTTGCTATGCTCAAAAGTGCTCAAAAGTGTGGCTACACTGAAGAGTAGGCAAACTTTAGACCGTGGCAATCATGCCAGACCCGAAGGCAGGCTCCTCGGGTGAAAAGATGGACAATGACATCGAGACTCAAAATCCAATGATGCAAAGCTCACGAGAACATGGAGATGGGTTGGAACTGCCCAGCCCAGCAAAGGCTCGAGTGATGCTGAAGAGAAACCCTTTCTCCCTTAACCTCCAAGGGGCCTGGCCCACTACAGCCCTCTCCTCTCAGCTAACTTCAAATTGCCTCCTGTGATTCCAAAGGTTTTTGCCTTCTCCCAACCAACAGTCCCCACACTTAGCTCTCTGAAGACCAGCAGACGAAATCCATCCTCAACAGAAAAGAACGCTTCAGCACCGTGGATGTCAATACATGGCCCACAGCCCACTTGGGCGGCTGCAAAAGATGGAGAATAATGACAAAATTCAGACTGTGATGACACGTCCCAGAAGTGACCCCTTGCACAATGCCTCTCTCCCTCATAACTGCTGAGGCTCATCGCTCACCGGCCGTTTCCAAACTCAGGCTCTGCACCTACTTGTGGTACCTAAGACAACAAAACAGAAACTGCGACTATTGCCCTCCAGAAGAATAAATGCACGGGCTGGGCTCCCTCTGCACCACTGGCCCAGGCTCACCTCAAATCTCCATCCGACTCCGGAGGTGGCCCGGACGATACCTGCAAAGCGAAAAGGGACACGCTTCGCATGCTGCCACGTACCTCTCACCTATCAGTCGCCCCACCTAAATGCCAGCTCACCTGCTCGCCTCTGTCCCTTGGCATGCCCAGGGCAGCAGCAGCACCTGCAGAGAAGCAAAGCAATAAAACATGCTGAGAGACTGAAACCACAGCCTCCCCGCTCCAACTCAAGTACACCACACCTATAGCTTAAGCTTGCACCCACCTGGCCTCCAGCATCCCAGGGCCGGGACACCTTCCCAGTGGACCACCTAAAATGCACAAAC
Organism: Coloeus monedula; assembly: GCF_965178545.1. Classification (NCBI taxonomy): domain Eukaryota; kingdom Metazoa; phylum Chordata; class Aves; order Passeriformes; family Corvidae; genus Coloeus; species Coloeus monedula. The sequence goes on from NW_028120436.1 coordinate 48,670, forward strand.
AAAAACGGATGCTTAGAGCTGCACCAGAAACTGATACCCAAGCAGTAACAACTCATTCTGGCCACCAGTCACCGCTCACCTCGCTCCATCGACCTTGACCACTGATCTTCAGCATTACTTCCTACAAATAAAGATGAAGAACAAAGCTGTAACACAGTCACCATTTACACTTGCCCTGCAAAGACAAACGGTGACTGACCTTCCTGTGGGAACCACCTCACCTGGTATGGGGCACTCTGCCACAGATTCAATCCATCTGCATCTGAAAGAAAGTGATGACAAAAGTCAAAGTACTGCATCATAACTTAGCAGCTCCAGACACTTTGTGTTAATCTAGAAATACCATCTTGAGTCCAACTAATCCCTACATTACAAATGTCAAGTCCCTAGGACTTATCCTATTACACCTACACCCAGACTATGTAGCAGGGCAAAGCAGCCCCAGGCCAAACACACAGACACCTGTGACACAGGAGATGACAAACAAGGGGATGCAACAAGGAGAGGAAAGTCTCAGCAAGAAGAATTACCAATGACATGACCTAGATGAGGCTCAAAGAACTCTGGCAGGAAAAGACCTTAACAGAAGGACTTATGCCAAGCACTGCAAAGATGGACGCCCGAGAATCGTATGGTTGGAATCCTCTACCTATCCTCACATTCTCCCAAGTCCTAATCTGTTATAAGGGACCGTTGCAGTGCACAGCTGTCAATACAGCTCAGAACAAGACTGTAAAAGGTGTCTGACTCAATTGTGCTAAAGAGAGATGCGATTCCGATGCATGTCCGAGCCTGCAAGTCAAAGGTTCAAGGGTACCAGCGTCGGGCCAAGGAACGCAAAGGAGCTGCTGAGGATGATGCCCAGCATTTCTGATAAGCCCCTCAAAGGGGTAAGGCAAAAGACATGTGACACAAGATGCCCACAATAGAGACACAGAACACACAATAGACAAGTGACACAACACGCACCGGGACTGCTCTGCCCTGCACACCTCAGCATTGTGATCAACAGCGAGACTTTGCCTTTACGTGGCCTAAGGGGCCCTCTCGTGGACATCCCCATCTCCAAAGCTAATTCAAAGATCCCTCCCACCAAGTCCTGACCCAGCACCCCACTCTCATCCCCCTCCCTGAGGTGTAGCCCTCGACTTAGCTCTCAGATATCCAGGGATGCAAATCCTCATCAGGTGCAAAACAAGGCCACCTCATCATCTGGGAAGTTCCTGCCCTCAGAGGGCTGTTCTCTCTCAGTCTACTACAATAAAGAAAACCAAACATCAGTGCCTGAACTCAGCAGCACATCAGCCAAAACCCAACAATTCCACTACTCACCGGCTCCTGAGAACGCCCCCGTCCTTGGCTCATACTCTGTGGCCACACTCCGAGGCCGACATCGCAGGGTATCCCTGGGTTAAGGGGAGACAAGGTGATGTGGCATTACTGAAACTTGAGGGGACCCTTGCTCCTCCCTCCCTCCCCGACTCTCCACAACTCCTCAGCCATTGCCAAAGGCTGCCCAGATGGCACCTTCAAACAGAAAAGGTACAGGCTTCATCGCAGAGCCCTGTAATACTTCTGGAAGGCTCACAGGGACAGGCAGCTCAAGGGTGATAAACTGGCTCCATCAGCTGGTCCATGAGGGGGTTCAGCCCCTGTAGGCATAATACAAGTGGGCCACCTAAAACACACAAATGGATGCTCAGACAATGCATGCTTTGAGCTGCCCCAGAATTTGGCACCCGAGCAATAACTGGTTGCGTCCACTGGTCACTGCTTACCTCACTCACTTGACCTTGACTGCTGATATCCAGGTTTACTTCCTAAAAATAAAGACAAAGAACAGCCCTGCAACCTGATATCCAGGTTTACTTCCTAAAAATAAAGACAAAGAACAGCCCTGCAACATAACCAAAATGAAACACCACCCCTGAAAAGCTGAATGATGACCAACCTTCCCAGGGGAGAAGGGGCAAAACAAAATGGAAAGGCACATGCCCATGTAGTGTCCAAAAGGGTTGCATTGCCGAGATAGGTTCCACCTGAAAGTGCTCAACTGTGACCTCTTTCTGCAAGGGTGTCTGTCATGTTGGAGTAGCAATTTGAATGCTGCAGACCACCTGTAAAACAAAACAAAAAAAAAAATCAAAGGCTACTTATAGTTTCATCACTAATACAACAACTCCAGTAGCATCCAGTTCTGTGCTGGAATCAATACTCATCCAGCTCATGGTCCCCCCGGTGCCAATAACCTGCTGTGCCAAGTGCTTCGCATCTTCAAAATGAAAATCCCAACAGTGAGGTAAACATAGAGCCCAAAGTCAGGCCGTAGCTTGGACTTCAGGCACTGACCCACCTCGCTGCTGTGCTCCTCTGGTCTCCTCCATTCATATCAGGTTTACATGCTCTCCCTCTGCAAAAGAATTATTTGTCAAAGTTACCCAGACAGACAGGGAAAGCTTAGCCTTTCCCAAGTTCTCATTCCTCAAAGCAAACTGCCTAGGATCCCACAAGAGTGGGCCTTAGGACAAACTACTATGAAACTGCAAGACACCACTGCACCACTCCCACATCTCCACTGAACACCACACAGACTGGCCACAGTCACTCCATCCGAGGCGTGGCTCAGGTGGCTGAGCAAAGCAAAAGGCTCCCTGTAAAGTCTCCTTTCTTCTCCACCTAACCCCCCCCCAAGACTACTCTACAGAGCAGAGCAATTCCAGGCTAGACACAAACTCAAACAACACATTATACTACAAGCAGTGTGACATGAGGATGATAAAAAAAGCTCTCAGCAAGAAGAACAATGGCAAGGACAGGGACGACGCCAAAAGAGACAACTGATGGTATGGCAATGGTGGATGAAAGAGGCTCTAAGGAGCAGAAGAAAAGACTGGAACAGTGACCTGTTCTAAGAACTGTCAGTCACAATGATCAAGATGGCTGTGAGAGACAAGGCCACATTTAGAATGCTCCCATATCCTGACAATCTTACAAGCTCCAGGACATTACAGCTCAAGGCTGGAAAGGATGGATGGCAGTACAGCCGGGAACAAGGCCTCCAAAGAGATCCGACTCAATGCTTTCAAGATGTGATTCCAAGATGTGGCCAAGCCCACTGGTAAAAGAACAAGTTATATTGGCATCCTACCGAGAAGTACAAAAGTTCAAGAAGCTAGAGATGATGGCCAATGCTTATGATGAGCCCCTTAAGGGTAAAAGGCAGAGAGATCTGATCCAAGGGAAGCCAAAGACACAGAACACACACCGGACAAGACAACACACACTGGAACTGCTCTGCGCTGCACACCCTACAGGTGCAGTCAAAAGTAGGGCTACTCCCTTTAGCTTACCTAAAAAGCCCCTTGGAGAGCATCCCTTTCCCCTACACTACTTTTTAAATCTCTCCCAGCAATTTCCAACCCACTATCCTGCTATCATCCCTTCTCCGGGCCCTGGCCCCCAACTTAGCTTTCAGATGACCGGTGATGTGAATCCACACTGGATGCAAAGGAGTCCACCTCAGCCATCTCCAAAGGCACTGGGATCACCAGGTTGGCCTCTTAGTCAGCTATGACAAAGAAAACCAAAATCAATCCACCAGTGTAGTGGCATACAAGCCAAATCCTAACAAGTCAGCTACTAACTGGGACCCTGCTCCCGCTCCCACTCATATTTGCAGTCTTTAACTTACCTATCAGAAGCCTCCATCTCCGATGTCATCTCTGACCCAGGGTAGCTCCCTCTTGCAGCACAATGAACCTGCTGAAAAATTTGGAGTGTAATACTGACACAATCTGGAATTTCAGGAAATTGCAGTGCTTCTAAGAAAAACAAGGCAAAGGAAAAAAAAAAAAACAAAAAGCACCAAGCACCTTAACAACCTTGAACACTCGATCCAAAAATCATGAACTATGCACTCAATGCTATCTTCTTCACAGTGTCTTTAAAGCCTCTATTGCTTTAGATGCCAAAAGCACCTGCTGAAAGAAAGCTGAAAAAACCTGAATGACCCCCCCCCCCCCCCCCCCCTTCATGGAAATAAGAAAACACCCTCAACCCACCTAACCCCACAGAAAGAATGAGCCTTTTTTTACCCAGGGCTGGGGTTAATATACCCCTGGCCGGGCCCGCCTCTCGTTCCCACAATGCCCGGGAAAAGGGAGGAGGCAATTTTACCAGAAGGGATAAAAGCACTGGGAGGAGCTGCAGCTGTTGGGCTGCTCTGCCTTAAATTCCAGGTGACTAAAGGGCTCTGTAGATGCCTTCTGTTTTGCTACAGCTGCATCCACTGAAAGGGTAAAAAAGCTTCTTGTTTTGGCAGCGTAGACACATGAGTTGCATGATTCCTTGTTAAGTTCTGTAATTGTTCATTTGTGGCTGTTGAGTCACAGGACTATGGAGGGTGGAGAAGAATAGTAATAATATACATGGTGTAACTCCTGTTGGGGTCTCTAATTAGGGATGTATTCATTATAAATAAAACTGAAAAAATAATGGGCTCTCTGGCAGCAGGAAGGTTTTGTGAGTGCTGGGCTCGCTCCCTTGTGAGAGATTAGGTGCCAGTACCCAGCTAGAAGTGCCCTGAAGTACAGATTTAAATTCTTAAAATGCTGAAAAAGGGGGAGCTTCCTTCAATTGAACCCCTTAAAATGAGACACTAGGGAGTGTTTATCTCTACTTAAATAGATGCCATAGCAATAAATGGGTTCTCTCCTCTGAATCCCTTAAAATACTGGAAAAAGAGGGGTTTTCCTTACTTCAGGTCTCTCCAGTGATGGAAAAAGGGGGATTTCTCCCTCAATTCACACCCTTATAAAGGAGGGACAACCGGGCTTTCCCCTCAATTTAAACCTTGGGATGATGAAAATGGGGGAGTTATGCTCAATTCCAATCAATAAAATAGCATTGTCAAGGTTTTCCCCTTCTATTTAAACTGGAGAATAATGGAAAATGGGGATTCCCTGTCAAGTGATACCCCTAAGAGCATGGAAAAGGCAGGGTTTCCTTCAACTGATGCCCTTAAAATTGCAGAGGAAGGGGATTCCCCCTCAATTTAAACACAGACAATTATGGAAAAGGAAGTTTTTTTCCCTCCGTTTAAATCCCTTTTCTCCTCATAACCCCCCTTTTTTTGGGGGGGGCACTGGGGAAGGGCTGCCAAGATGAAAGGGGAAAGTGGAATGTTTCCCTGGGACCCTACATGCTGCCCTGCCTGCTCAGGTGCTGCCCCTTGGCACGAGGGGTTTTCCCTGGGCATTTTCTGGGAGCAGTGCTCTGTGCCCAGGTGCCTCCGGCTGCTCCCCAGCTCCTGCCGGATGCTCCGACCATTGTCCCTGGAGGGACACTCGGGATGCCCCCATTGCCCCTCTGGACCAGCAGCTCCCTGCACAGCTGTGCCCGGGGAACCCTCGGAGAGCGGCCTCTGGCAGGAGCCGCCCCCTCCTCATCCTGGCCGCTCACACCTGGGGCTGCTGCGGGCTGTGGGGTCAGCGGCGTCGGGGGCGGGCGGGAGGCGCGTGGGCGCCGGCCAGCAGGCATCGGCGGGGACACCTCCGTGCCGCGCGCGCCGCGCCTCTCCCACGAGAGGTCCCCGCGCCCCGCGGTGCCGTGCCGGGCTCTCGTTCCCCCCCCCCCCCCCCGCGCCCCCGCCGCCCCCCACTCCCTCCGGCCCGGGGAGCTGCAGGAAAACGCAAAAGCATCGAGGAAGAGCGGGCACCGGAGTTGCCCGAGCCATCGGCTTGCCCGAAGGGCGGCGGCTGCCCGCAGCCGGGAGCAGCCACCAAGGATGGAGCTGCTGTTTGCCGGGAGGTGGGAGCTGGGGGCAGCCGGAGCCGGAGGCAGGCTTTCCCCGGCAGGAGGGGCCGGGAGGATTTCAGCTCGCAGCGGCTCTCGGTGGGTGCTGGATGGAGCCCGGGCTGAGCCAGGTGGCCGGTGCGGGTGCTGTTCCTGTCCCCAGGCGCCGATGAAATGGCAGCTCGGAGCAGCCTCGTGTGTCTGTGTGGAAGCAGCTCCGATGCTGGCAGCCAAATCAAATCAAATTGCTGTCAGATTTGTATTAAATGTGGTGTTTAAATCTGGAACTGCTCAGCTCCCTGGGTGGGAAAGTGCTTGGAGTAGCCAAGCTGAGCCGTTGTTGAGAATTCCAAGCATTGTGTCTTTACTCTCCTTAATACAGCGTTTAAATAATTGATACTTGATGGAGACAGTATCAGGGGGATTTGTTAGAGGGGCAGGGATGTTTTTTCACCTTGCAGTGTGTTGGGATAGTCAAGACTCCTTATGTCAAAATTAATTGATCTTCCTTCTTTTCCTTTTTTTTCCTTTCTAGGTTGTGGCTGAGTGGGAAGAATATTTCGGATAAAGAAATGAAATGCACGAGGGAAGCTTCGTGTTCCCGTGGAGATGCTTTAGGCGCGTGCAGCTTCTGAGCTGCACCGAAATTTGAGGCTCCCACAGAAGCTTCCTGGTAAGCCTGAGTGGGTTTACTGCATGGGGGTTCCAGTCACTGCTGGACATACTCTGAAGTCCTGGGAAAACATGGAACAATAGCTCTGAGTGGAAAAAATATATGCTCAGCATTCTCTAGGGAAAATTATATTTGGCCTGTAAGTGTACCCCCACATCTGCATTGGTTAAAAAGTCAGTCCCACACACTTTCCTGGCTGGTGTGAAGTTGTATAGTTCATCAGATCTGATCCAGTGTGTAAAGAAATGTTTACTGTGGACTTTCAGGAGATTATCAGCAGTCCTGGAAGGCTGCTGAACTTGATCTCCCTGGATTGACAGAATGAATCCACATAGGATGCAGAGCAGGATGTGGTTTCTCAAACAGAATAGTGACATTCTCGAAGGAGGCTACAAGCAAAGGGAATCTTAATTTTAGTTATTGAACACAGAAGCATTTATATCTGCTTATGCAGCTCTTAGAAGGGAAGAAGAACATGGCCCTTCTGTGCAGTCCTTTGTGGAAGTGTAATAGCTCAAATTGTCTTTCAGACAGCCAAGTGGCACCGGGTGTCACCTGGAAAAATTAAGTACTGGGGACACTTTACACTCATAAATGGCCTGACCTTGTGTACATGGAAATCAAGGGACTTCTGTAATGTTAGAATGGGTCTCAAATGATGGGTTTTTGCAGATTAGCAATCTATCCAAGGAATGATATCATAAAATTTTGTCTAGCAAAACCTGCTGCCAACATTTAAAAATATCTACCAAATGCTATTCCCGTTAAAACAGTCTTGTTAAAATTGTCTGTTCCAAACAGAACAAGATTTTACTGTTCTTGGTGATGTCGTTTTCCTCCTCAGATTTCTGTGAAAGCATGTGTTTCACAAGGCATATCAAAGTTGTCTCATGGGCAAAAACATGTAAACATCAAGCGTGTCATTTTCTTGAAATCCCCTGTAAAATGGCTCGCCACGCTGCCTTAACCATTCAGAAGCATAAGAGGAAAAAAGGAATTTGCAGGCACTCCAAGGCTGGGTCTGTGGGAGATCTGAGATGAGCCTGTGGCTCTGCAGTCACCCATCAAGAAGTCACCCAAATGTGCTTTTTATCTTGCAGTTTCCACATTTGGGAGGCAACTACTGTGTAAAGGATCTGGGTTCTGCTAATGAAAAATATATCACAAGGTCCGTGTGTGGCTGGGTTGGTTCCATAGTTCCAGCCATACCTGCTGTTGTGATACATAATCCCAGTTCATACTCCTGGGAAGAGTTTCCTGCAGCAGTGCAGGTGGGAAGTTTCTCTCTTGCACTGGCTCCACATTGAGCTCTTTCTTCTTAATGCAGCCAGTGCACTGAAGGAGGACAAGCTCGCTTCTTCCTTGCCTGGTTGTTCAGGGTGAATCATTAACCAAGCACTTGAGTGACAAACCAAAACTGTTTGTTGAGTGCCTTCTGCAGTCTGCATGGACAGTTTGCCTTCTGCAGGAGGTACGGTTTTCTTCTCTCACGGAATGAAAGCACCACAGACCCCCTCTGCTCGCCGCTGTGCTTTAACCAGACCTGAAGTATGTATATAATAATACATAGATCTATATCTATCTACATATATATATGTACTGAAGTATATAATCTATCTATCTATTTATAGAACTTCTTTATATGTATAGAAGTTCTGTGTTGCTCCTGCTTTATGCATGAGGAAAGGGCATACATATAATGAAGACAGAAGTTAACTTTTCCTTGTACTCTTCCTTTGTAGCCTGTTGAGGCTTTTGGTGAGAGGAATTATAATCTTTTTCCTAGCAGCACTTAATGAACTGAAATCATTCTCCAGGATGATGATGACATGCCAGTTCTCGGTATATGGATATGAGTCCTGAGATCCCACACACGGATACACAGAAGGACTGCATAATGTGCTGAAGATGGGGAGAAGGTATGCTTGGGTGAAAGGTGGGACTGTTTCTTCTAATGGCTGCTTACATCCAACAGCAAATACTGATTTCTCCCTTTTTAATGCAAGAGCATTTATCTGCCAGTGTTCAAACTGCATTTCCATGACATAAGAAGAGTTGTCTGGATAATTAACTAATACAGTTAAAACACATCAGTTTGAGCAGATGTTCTTGTCTGTGCTTTTAACGTGAATGGCCTTGATTTTGCAGCAAAGTCCGAGAGATGGCACCTGAATGCAAGGGTTTGGGTTTGTGAAGCTTTGCAGAATGATGGCCTATATTTATATTTTTTTCATCAACTCCCCATAAGCTGCACACAAACCTCGTTTAGAGAGTTTTACTGAGACAGCAGATTCAAGCCTTCGTTATTAGGGGACGTCTGCAATGCCATTGTCTGCTTGACATTAATTCTTCCAGCTGTGCATCGATGTATTGTAATGGCCCTGGGTTTTTTGGTCGCAGTTTGTTTCCTGCAGTGCCCTCGTGCCTGCGCAGCACTCGTGATGCTGACGTTGACCCTGGGCTGTGTGGCAGATGGGGCTGTCCCGTATCCGAAAGTTACGGGAATGTATGTAGGCGTCAGATGGAATGCTGGTCTCTCCGCTCACCCTTGGCTCTGTAATTTCGTCATCCAGCCATGGAGGACCTGTGCAGCCGTAACTGGCCAAGGCAGTGGGTGAGCACAAGCTGCAGCTCTGCAGGAGATCAGGGACCTCTTGCCCACAGCAGAAACAGCAAGTAACTGCAGTTCTCAGAACTCGTTACTGCGCCCTTAACTGCAGTATTTCCCTGCTCTGTAATCTGGCCAAAGGTAGGTAGGTTTTGATAGGGATAGACACATTTCTACCACAAAGGTCACCTCTCTGCCAGATTTCAAAATTTCCCTTCCGAAGCTAGAGATCCTCATATAAAAGGTTGCCTGAATTTAGGTAGCGTGTGCCAAGCAGTATATTTTTCCTTTAATAATATTCCTGGAAATAGCGGAACTGTTTTGGCTAAAGCAGATGCTGAACTGTTCAGAATGAAATTCTCAGAGCTGAAATCTGGCGAAGCAGAGTAAGGTGCCCTTTTGTTAACCCTGGGGAAGGCTGAGCACCGTGGCAGCAGGGAGGGGAGGTGGCACTGCTGGTCGGCAAACCAAGGAAACCAAGGAGCGCTGCTTTTAGCAAACTGCCAGCTTGAAGCCAGTGAGGAACATCCTTGGGCTCCTGCACTCTGTGTTTTTATGTTCACCTTAAATAATGAACAGAGAAACCCAGAGGCACCAGTGCTGCTTCCAGCTACCTTGAACTGCTTAAATAGGTAGTTTTAATCACCCAGGCTCCGTTCTCTCCACCTGTATTGCTCCTGGGCTTAAGGCTGGATGTATCTATGGAATCTCTAGTTATGTATTGGAGTTTGGCCTGAAGTAATTTGTGTTGCCGACTTGGTACTCTTTCCCCACCCTGGAAGTCTATCTGCAGAACCCCTCTGTGCCAGGCAAGAGAGTCCCCCATAGATGTTTCACTATACAGTTATATCTTTTGGGTTAAAGCCTTACAGGGCTATCATGTGAATGAGGACAAAGCTCTGTTTTTCTTCTTTGCTCTCTGCCCTGTCTTCTTTCTCTGTATTTTAGGACTCAAGTAACAGGGACATATAGCTCCTGTTCTGCTTCCTGGTTGTGTCACTGAAACTGCAGGAAAAACAAAAAGCCCTCCAACAACATTTTTAATGTTAGAGAGTCAAGGCACTACTTTCTTCTCTGGCCAGGATGTACCACAGAAATCATCTCATCCGCACATAGCCCGGGTGTGCGGAGAATCATTCCATGACACATGATCTTTACTAGAATTTTCAGATCTTTTCTGCAGTCAAAACTCACAGAAACGAATTGGGTCAGTGTTCATTGGTCTCAAGTTGTGTAGTTCCTAGTATCTGCTCTCCTATTAGATCCGGATTTCTTCGCTTCTGATGTTAATTAGATCTTCATTGCTTGAATTTCTTATCAGTCTTTGCCGGAGGCAGAGTCTGGGGTAGATGTTCCTAGATGGCCACTGACGTTCTGTTGGTTCTGTTGATGTTCCATCGATGGCTTTATCTTGTTGGGGCTGCTCCCAGTCTGTTGAAATGCTAAGCCCATCAGGCCTCACCTAGAGAAACAATGCCCTGGAAAGAAGCTTCAGTTCCCTTCCCCTGAGGCAAAGATGAGCAAACCTGGCTAAAGTCATAGATAAAAGATTTTTAAACTGGTATGTTTTCCAACAGTTGTATATAATGCTTTATTACATAAACGGGCTGGGAAAAGCTCTGGTACCCCTGACCAAGCTGGTTTTGTCTCAGACAGTGCTGTTATTTTGGGGCTAGACATGAAGCTGCTGTCTCTGGACTTGAAAATGAATATAGGAATGACTGAACAAACAAACGTGGTACACTCTTAAAAAATTGTGTGCCCATTGACCAAGCTGGATTACCATGCTCTTTCCAAATTCTTGCCGTGCAAGTTCTTCCATACCCTCACTTGCAACTCAAACTTTTTTTTGTTTTGTTTTGTTTTAAATGATACTGGTACCAGAGCACGGGCACAGCACTTCTATGAGCTGCAGAGCTATGAATATCTCTTTTTATGGATACAGTGTGTGCATGCTGTGGCTTTGGGCACAGGGTATGTCAGTGCTAGTGCGAGACTGATAATAGCCTCTAAAGATCATTTGAGAAGTTGCTTACCTTTCCCCAGGGAACAGGACACGTCTTTGTATTTCCACCTTCAGATACACAACCCACTTGTGGGCTTGACTGCATAGCAAATACAGTGTGAGAGTCATCCTTGCTTATGTGTATTTTTTTTCCCCCCCTCTCCTTTATGTTTTGCTTTGCCCTCTCGTTTGCTTTCTGCCTGTTTTCTCTGAGGCTAGTGATTTCTTGGCAAGTTATTGTTCATAATCAAAGAAAGGTAGTGGGCAAGCAGCAACTGCTGTCTCAGGTAGCCCAAGCTGACCCTGCCACTGCTTTGGCAGGAGAAAGAAGCTTCTTTGGGAGGAGCACAGCTGTCCTGGGCTTTGTGCACACAAGGGCTGCTCAGAGCAGCCCCTTGACCCCATGCTGGCTCTGTGAGCTCTGCCACTGACTGGTAACAGTGATGGCAGTTTGTGTTGAGGCTTTGTTCTCTGCTCCCCAGAGAGAAACATTCAACTGCAGAGTGACTAAGTGGCTTTTCAAAAGCTACATGATGAATCAGTGAATGAACAACAACCCCCAGCAGCTCCAGGCCCCCTTCTCTCTGCAGAACAATGCCTTTCTCCCTGTATGAAGATGCGCACGTAGGATAGGTTGCATACAGAGTTATGTATTTCAAAAGAAATTTGAATATTAATCTTTATATTGTAGTGATGCCACTGTCCTCTAGGCTCTGTAAATAGCAGCACCACAACAATGTGAATTATTCCTTTTATGCAAAACCCTGGCCAGTGAAATAGCTTGTCAATACAAAATAAAATTGCTGCACAAAGGTTTGACAGCTACCTTCATTATATATGTCAATCAAAGGATCCTAAAAGCTTTATTGTTCCTGTACAGAGTCTGAACAATATGCTAGCCCAATATGCCTCAAAGCTATTTTCTCTCTACTCCTTTCATTTAAAAAATAGCCACCAATAACTTTTGACAAACAGTCTGAGAAAACTGCATGAGCAGCAAGGAAATCTTAGATTTTCTTGGGGATCTGTGGGCTGGAGCCTTCCACTCACTGGGCTCTGTCACATGTCACGGTAGATGAGATCTGGTCAGAAACACGGAGCCCTAAAATTACTCTACAAAACCCAGGCTGGCTGGGGTCGTGGGGAGGGCATGGGGAATTAGGGAGGAAAACTTATGCTGAATATGAACTACTTAAATAATTTTGGGTTAAGGCTTTTTGTTGCTTTCCCAGGTATGGGACATTCAAGCTCCTCTGTCCCAGGTCTCCCCCAGGTTAGGCTGGGCCTGTCTTGATGAGCTCTTGCTCTCATCAGAGCCCACCCTACAGCTTGGGAGCGTGAGGCGTGCGTATTTCGGCTGGATTCCCTTTTTCCATGGCGCTCGGTCCTGCGAAGCCCAGCTGTCACTTAGGGCTCGAGGCGCTGTAAGCGGGGCCGGGGTCGGGCGGGAGCGGGGCTGTGTCCCGGGAGGCGGGTCCGGCGGCCGGTGCTCCCGCACGGGCGGTGGGGCCCAGGCCGGGCCCTGCCGGGAGCGAGGGCCCGGCAGCCGCAGCGCTGCGAGCCCAGCGCGGCCCCGCGGCCGCGAGAGGGAGCGGCCGGCGCGCCCCGCTCCTGCCCGGCCCTCACACAGGCCGCCGGAGCCTCCCCGGGAGGGACGGACCCCGCGCCTTCGCTCGGCCCTGCTGAGGCCGCATCTGGAGTGCTGTGTGCAGTTCTGGGCTCCTCAGGACAGGAGAGACATGGAGCCTCTGGAGAGGGTCCGGCTTAGAGTGACAAAGATGATTAAGGAGAATCTCATGTGTGAGGAAAGGCAGAGGGTGCTGGCCCTGGTCAGCCTCGAGAAGAGACGACAGAGAGGGAACCTCATCAAAGTCTATCAGTATCTGAAGGGAGAGTGCCAAGAGGATGGAGCCAGGCTCTGGTTGGGTTTTGCCCAGCGATAGTACAAAAGGCAGCGGGCAGAAACTGATGTACATTAGCAAGAGCTTCACTGTGTGGATGCCCAAGCACTGGAACAGATTGCCTAGAGAAGTTGTGGAGTCTCCCTCTTTGGAGGTATTCAGAAGGTATCTGGACACAATCCTCAATAAGCTGCTTTGGGGGACCCTTGCATGTCTGGGAACTAGGTGACCTCCAGTGGTCCCTTTCCAATCTTTAACCATTCTGTGAAAGTGTGACATTGTAATCTTGTGCCATGACAGAGCAGACTAAATCTGGTTTATGAGGGTGTCATAACTTCTTTGTTCTGGGCTGTAGCTTAAATTAAGTTTCACAATTCAAAATATCCTGGAGGTTGGTTGTTTCCTCTAAGCCCTCAGCTTGGTTCTTAGCATGTGCTGGTGCGTGGCTTTGCTCTCAGACCTGGTCATGGGCAGTGCAGCAGCAGTACCTCAGGAGGTTACTTCCTGCATGCGTATCTGCCTGTGCCTTTCTGACAGCTGCTTTTGGGATGAGCTGCTGCTCTTGGCCTGTGCTAAAGGGCTGACCTAAAAGTGTAAAGAATAGCCTTGCTCTTGTGTTGGGGAGCAAACCATGGGGATGCTCTGTGAGGATGCATGCAGAGGAGATATTGCAACAGGACTGCTGATCACGACAACTAGTGCTGGTGAAGAAACTGGTAAAATGGAAACTTTTAAAGAATTGAGGTGTTAATTCATGTGCTGAGAAAGCTGTGCTGCCCACTTACCATCCCAAAAACTGTGTGACATTTCCCTGAGGTGCACTGCTTGCTGCTGCATCATGGCTGTGTCTTTGATCACAGGCAAAATTAAGCATGCTTTTGTAATCAGTAGACTCCACAAGTAGTTTCAAGATACATGGGAGTATATGGGAGTAAAAAGACATAGACTGACACTTCTCACAGTGTTGAAGTTTACATGGTGTGGTGTGTTCTCTCCCCATGCAGCATTGCCCTCCTGTACAGAGCCCTTTTATTCATGTTTTAAAGAATTACCACTGTTGTGGCAATGGCATAGAAGTTGTTTCGGTGCAATTTGTGGCGAGCACCAAATAATTGTGCAACAGAATGTCTGTTATCTGTGACAACAGCTGCCTTTCATAACTACCTTTGATTTCAGGTGTGCAAGACTGGACTAAGCTGAACGTAGGTGGTGCTGACAGGATGCAAAAGGCTTTCTGTAAGCAGAGTGGGCTGTGCTTTTCTCGCTAGTCCACCTCTGGCCAAGGACGTACTCTGTAGTGTGTGGGTGCAATGGTCAGGACACTGCAAACACTTTTGCTCCTGTGGTAGGGCTAGGAGCTTGGTGTTGTACATGGAAAAAAAAGCCTACACAAGTCTGAAGCTTCTGCTGTGAGCACCACTGCTTCATCTTGTTATTCTGGCCCTAAAGGAAACCCTCCTGAAGGAATGCTGTACCCAGCCCCTCTGTTTCTGTGAACAGGAGGTAGCAGTGGCTTCCCAGGGGGAATAAACCAGGCTTTGGTGCTTGCCTGTCTTACTTCCCTGCCTTGTGGGAAAATGTTACGAATCCCTCTGTTTGGGTGATTGCTCACGCTTCTGCACCCTCAGACTTCATCTGTAAACTTTTAGCAGTTTATTATGCACTGATGCTGGGATGGCTCTTGCCAGCTAGGAACTGTTTTCCAGTGTCACTCCCTTGTAGTGGGCATGTGGAACTGCTGTGGCATTTTCTCGATGTTTAATGTGACCTAATTGTGTACTTCCACTGTCTGGGAGGATCAGCTCTCCTGGTGTGACAGTTGCCATAAAATCAGCGGTGCGTCTCTGGCATTTGCAGCTGGGTGCAAGGCACAAGTTCCTTGATTTTGCTGCATCAGCCCAGTGAAACATTGCGGGGCTGTGTGTGCAGCCAACTGCCTTTTGTTACGCCTGGTAACAGCTTGGCAATGTTAAAAAAAATGTAACCTCCAGCTGTTTAATTTGCTCTAGGGAAATAAAAAGGCTTCCTAATAATCTTCATATTTACTTGGCACGTTTGGTTTGAAAGCAGATGGGTTGATTTACGAGATAAATGACAAAGCAAGAGAAGAAGAAGTGTGTCAGTGGCTTTACCATTAGAGAGGAAGGCATTTCTGATATGTGGTTAATCACGATGAACCGTTCTAGGTTTTGGGGTTTTTTTGCAAGTCAGCTTCTTGGACCTTCTGCCCACCAGCTTGCTCAGCCAACTAATTCCCTCAGTGCCCATTGTCACCTCTCCCTATGACCTACAGGTAGGGGAAGGTGCAGAGCTGTAATGAAGGAGAGGGGCTGAGGTGGCCATTCCTTCTCAGTTGTGCCTTCTTTGCCCACTCCAAACTTGTGCAGGAGCCTCCCCGTTGCAGCACTCACCCCCTCCCTGTGGCCAGACCAGTAAGTGCCTATGTCCTTTTGGATGGGCTGGGAAAGGGTCCTTCCTGAGGCACTGCTGCTTGAGGCACTGAGCAGAGCTAGGTTCTCCAGGCAGGCTGGTGCTGAGGCTGTGCCCTCCCTGCCAGAGCCATGCACCCCTCTGCCCTGGCAGGCAGCTGGCAAGTTGTGAAATATGGTTCAGCACTTTTTTTTTTAATAATAAATTGTGCAGCTGTCTTGGAAAGGATTAGAAATCAGTTCTGGAAAAGACTACAGTAGATTTTAGTGAAGAATTCTGCTGTGTCCTTAATTATTGATAAGCATCAGGATGTAAGGACACCATGTTAACCCTTCAGCAGCGAGGACGATTACAAATAATCTAATAAATGACATTCGCAGATTTTCAGATGGAGTAGGTTTAGTTGCAAGTTCTGAGACTTAGAAGTGAGGAAATATCAGAAATAAGGTTTCTGCTTATTATTTTGTATGTCAGATACTGTGTTTGGTGAGGCAACTGGGTTAGATGAACACTGTATGTCCCCTTCAACTGAAAGACACCATTCTACATTTCTGGTGGCACAGGCCTCTCCTAAGGGGTCCCAGATTTGCTTACCACCCCTGCCCTGGTTGCTCTCACCACCTTTCACTAGCGGGTTTTGCTCAGGGGATGAATCAGGGGCAGGTTCATGCCCACAAGGCTCCTGCTCTATGGCCCCAGGGCCAGGCAAGGCTGCAGGAGCACTGTGGAGGGGTTACTGGTTTTGGCAGCTGAATGGTGTCAGGAAAAGCAGCTTCCCTCCCTGCCACGTGTTTCCAGAGGGCTGCTGAATAAGTCAGGGAAGCCAAAGCAAGGCTCCTTTCTGGGCTCAGAAACCTCTGTGCTAGAAGAACCCGTCCCTGTCAGCTAGGGCCCCCCTTGTCCTGCCCATGGTGTGGGTAAGTCACAGGCTCCTCTTCTCTGTGCTGGGATGAACTGCCATGGGAATGCCATTGCCAGCAGCCTGGTGTGCTGGAAAAAGGGAGAAGGGAAGAGGGAATGTGGTGCCAGAGCTGCGTGCCATCGGGTTGTGTTTCCCTCTGAGGACAGAGGGTGTCTGGGCCGAGGTGAGATTGCTGGGAGTGCTTGGATGAGCTGTGCAGGAGACAGGGAGCTCGGGATTGCAGCTGCTGCTGGAACCATTGCCTTAGGTCTGCTTAGTCAGTGTCTGTGTGAAGTGGGATTTGCGCTGGAGAGGTGCTGTCGGGAACAAAGGACGGAGTAAATCCTCTCAGGGGATGTGCAGGGAGGGACTGAGTTTCAGGGAAGGAGAGTATTTCTAAGCCGTATCAATATTTCCCTGAACCTGGGGCTGGAGCAGTGAGGGGGGTGCTTGGGTTTGGCCTGGGCCTGTCAGGAAGAGCCATAAACGAGCCAGCCGAGGCCCTGAACCCTCCCTGGATGTTTGAAACGCTTCCACAGAAAGCCAAGGCAGTCATGATTGCAGAGGACAAGTTGTAGGCGACTGCTGACGATCCGTGGGGAATTTCCTGTGGAATTACCAGTCAGAGTGCATGCAAGCAGAGCACATCTTTTGGCTTTTTCCGGTCTGTCACCTCCTGTCTGGCTCTAGAGAGTTTTGTGCGCTCCCGTTCAGGAGGCAGCGTGTTTTCAGCTGGAAATTTGGGGTGGTTTTGTTTCCTCAGGGTCTGGGGTCTTTCCTGAGAGAATCAGCCCTCCCATAAATCCCCCGGGTCGTTCTACACAGCTGCTTTGGCCGTGGCTCAGAGAGAGAGAAGGGAAATGACTTTTTAGGGCGTTGAAATTTCTCCAGGCAGGAGTGGGAGGTCGTCTTGCCCCTCCCCAGAGCCCTGCAGGTGCATGGGAGTAGCTCAGTGCCGGCGCAGCTCTCTGAGCAATAACAACGCTTGGGAGGTTCGGGTGTTGATAACAGCTCTCCTGTCTCCTGGGGCCCAAGGTTCGGTCTCACGGTCCCGGACCGGTGAGGGAGAGAAGGAACTTGTGCTATTCCTGGAAAAGCTTCTGTTATTCCTTGTGCAGCCTTTTAATTCTGTGTTCTGATGGACTGTCCGCTGTTTTTCTAACAGGACTTGTCAGAGATTCAGATTTAGGAATTGAATTTGGGTCCGTTCACTTCAGGATCTTGCCAAGCCTGAAGGCCTGGGGCGATGACTGCTCTCAGCGAGGGCTCTTTATGAATCCTCTGTCAGATTTCCCTCAGTGCTGGGCAGGAAAGGCGAGGGTTTGGATCAGGAATTCTGCAAGGGGGCCCTGTGTGACCATTGGCTTCTTGTGTGTGTGTGTGTGCATCAGTGAGCCAAAATCAAGAGCAAAGGCTGGTTTGGTTTTACTAACTTAGAGTAACTTTTAAAAAAAGTAATCAACTTTTTCTTCTTTTTTTAATTTAGGTGCTGGAATTGCCTGTCTGGACGTGTGCTGAGCTCTCGCTGCTGTGGACTGTGCAGCCTTAATTGCTGCAGGTTCCTGTTCTTCTCACCAGCTCAAAGTAGACGTGGGGTTTTTTCCCCTTCTATATAGAGCTGTTGAGTTTGGTGATTTTCCTGAATTGAGGATATTGAAGGTCGAGAAGGAAGATTTGTGTCTTTTTGTGCTTTTCTGTTGTTATTTTTAGCACCTGCTCACCATCTGGACATGGTTGGAATACTGGAAACATAAAAGTTTTTAGGTTCAGTGCTTATTTATGCAAACCCAGGTTTTTTTTTTTTTTTTTTTTGAAAGGTCTCCATTTGTCTGGGTACTGTTCCTGGTAGTTTGATGTAGAAAAGGTCACGTGAACAGCAGGGAGCAGTGAGCACTTGGAAGGGGGGGGTGCAGGTATTTCATCCAGGGTGGGGCAGTGAATGTGGCCTAGGAACAGCTCTCTGGTCAAGTGAGCAGCAGAGGAACTGAAGGATGCTCTTCCCCAGCAGAGCTGCTGCTTTGTGCTCTGGGGCAGCGCTGCCGCTGCTGGGCTTCCTCGGGGAAAACAGCTCCTTTGGGATGTGCTTTGCTGCAAAGCTTTCCCTGAGCTGGGTGTCTGCAAGAGGCGTCAGGATACCAGTGTCAGGAGTTTTTCATGGTTTCCAGGCTGTTGTACACAGCACGTTCCGGGCAATTTGCGAGCGTGAGGCAGAGCAAAATGGGTGCAATTGGACTCTGCAAATGCAGTTCAGGCAGACGTTGATCTTTTAACTTTTCCATGGCAGGTGCGAATTCTTGGGCATTTGTGAGTCTGCCTTGACGTGCAGGGATTGAAGGGTTTAGGTGTGGAATTGTTTGGCCAGCTTGCTCCAAGGCATCGTGTACTTCTGGAAGTGCCACACACCTCGCAGGACCGAGGAGCTGCTGGCTGGGTGCTGGTTCTGCTCTGCCCTGGGAACTGGGAGCCCCTGGGAGGGCTGGGGGTGACACCTGGAGATGGGCTGGGGAAGCCTGGAATTGTATCTCAGCACTTTTCTATGCAGCTCTATGGACCGGTGTGTGCTGAACGAAGCGGCTCTTCAGCACAATAAATTCAGCAGTTTGGAAAAACCATGGAATATCTCCGAGTTAATGATGGGAGAGGGTTGGGGCTGCTCCCTGATAACGTGCAGGGCTCGGGGGTGCAAAACGAAGATGGGGAGAGGAGTGGGGGCTGCTCCTCGTTGTCGGGGCGCCGCGGGCGCTGCGCAGCCTTCCCCTTTTACTTCCCAATTCCTCATTTTGTGCCTCCTTTTCCCTTGGGGATGTGCCCGGGCCGCATTCCAGCGGCCGCCGTGGGACAGCGCCTGCGGGCGGCGGGGTTTCCCGCGTGATTGACGGGCCCAGCGGCCAATGGGAAGGCGGGGCGGGCCGAGGGCTGGCCAATGGGGAGGCGGCTCGGGGCTGCGCGTGGCCAGTTGGAATCGGCGGGAGCGGTTGGGGCGGGCGGGCACGGACGGGCCCGGGCGGTGAGCGAGGAGCGGGAGAGCGGGATGGGGAACGGGACGGGGAACGGGACGGGGAACGGGATGGGGAACGGGGGGGAACGGGACGGGGAACGGGATGGGGGAGCGGGGGAACGGGATGGGGGAGTGGGGGAACGGGATGGAGAGCGGGGGATGGGATGGGGAACTGGGGAACGGGATGGGGAGCGGCATCATATTTATTTTTATTTTTGGGTTTAATATTATTTTTATGTCTAATTTTTCCCTTCCCTTCCCTTTCCTTTCCCTTTCTCTCTTCCACCTTTCTTTCCCTTTCCCTTTCCCTTCACACTCCCTTTCTCTTTCTCTTTTCCGT